>NW_026735433.1:0-129260 GCF_949786415.1 Peromyscus eremicus
GAAACAAACGCTAGCTTGCCTTACAAGAAACACACTCTGATTGTGAGAAAAGAGCAGTCTTCTACTCTAATGTGTTTCCTATAGGGCCACAACAGTGAGCATGCTCAGAACAAAAGAACTGTGCTTCCTACACAAACGGCCATATCTAGTTCAATTCTGCTTAGGAAACTGACGAGAACAATAGATCCTCTTCAGTCCAATACACTGTACATGCTGGGAAAAGACGCCAGTGCTATTTGCCTTGTGCATGGCAATGGGAGGGCAATAGTGACTCTTCTTACCAGAAAACAACTCTTGCTCATAGGACCAGAAACTAAATGGGATTCAACTCTGTTTAAGATTGGGAAACAAACGCTAGCGCACCTTACAAGAAACACACTCTGCTTTTGAGAAAAGAGCACTCTTCTACTCTATTGTTTTTCCTATAGGGCCAGAACAGTGAGCTTGCTCAGAACAAAAGAACTGTGCTTCCTACACACACGGGCCATATCTAGTTCAACTCTGCTTAGGAAACTGACAAGAACAGTAGCTCCTCTTCAGTCCAATACACTGTACTTGCTGGGAACAGACGCGAGTGCTACTTGCACTGTGTATGGCAATGGGAGCTCAATAGTGACTCTTCTTACCAGAAAAAAACTCTTGCTCGTAGGACCAAAAACTGCATGTGATTCAACTCAATTCAGAACTGGGAAATAAACGCTAGCTCGCCTTACAAGAAACACACTGTGCTTTTGAGAAAAGAGCACTCTTCTACTCTACTGTGTTTCCTATAGAACCAAAACAGTGAGCTTGCTCAGAACAAAAGAACTGTGCTTCCTACATACAAGGTTCATATCTAGTTCAACTCTGCTTAGGAATCTGACAAAAACAGTAGCTCCTATTCAGTCAAACACACTGTACTTGCTGGGAACAGACCGGAGTGCTATTTGCACTGTGTATGGCAATGGGAGCGCAATAGTGACTTTCCTTACCAGAAAACAACTCTTTCTTGTAGGAACAAAAACTGCATGTGATTCAACTCCATTTAGGACTGGGAAACAAACGCTAGCTTGCCTTACAAGAAACACACTGTGCTTTATAGAAATGATCACTCTTCTACTGTACTGTGTTTCCTATAGGGCCAAAACAGTGAGCTTGCTCAGAACAAAAGAACTGTGCTTCCTACACACATGGGCCATATCTAGTTCAATTCTGTTTAGGAAACTGACAAGAACAGTTGATCCTCTTCAGTCCAATACAATGTACATGATGGTAAAAGACGCCAGTGCTATTTGCCCTGTGTATGACAATGGGAGCACAGTAGTGACTCTTCTTACCAGAAAACAACTCTTGCTCGTAGGACCAGAAACTGCATGTGATTCCACTCCATTTAGGACTGGGAAACAAACGCTAGCTCGCCTTACAAGAAACACACTCTGCTTTTGAGAAAAGAGCACTCTTCTACTCTACTGTGTTTCCTATAGAACCAAAGCAGTGAGCTTGCTCAGAACCAAAGAACTGTGCTTCCTACACACAAGGTTCATATCTAGTTCAACTCTGCTTAGGAATCTGACAAAAACAGTAGCTCCTATTCAGTCAAACACACTGTACTTGCTGGGAACAGACGCGAGTGCTATTTGCACTGTGTATGGCAATGGGAGCACAATAGTGACTTTCCTTACCAGAAAACAACTCTTTCTTGTAGGAACAAAAACTGCATGTGATTCAACTCCATTTACGACTGGGAAACAAACGCTAGCTCGCCTTACAAGAAACACACTATGCTTTTGAGAAAAGAGCACTCTTCTAATCTACTGTGTTTCCTATAGGACCAGAACAGTGAGCTTGCTCAGAACAAAAAACTGTGCTTCTTACACACACGGGCCATATCAAGTTCAACTCTGCTTAGGATACTGACGAGAACAGTAGATCCTCTTTAGTCCAATACACTGTACTTGCTGGGAAAAGACGCGAGTGCTATTTGCACTGTGTACCGCAATGGTTGCACAATAGTGACTCTTCTTACCATTAAACAACTCTTGCTCTTAGGACCTGAAACTACATTTGATTCAATCCACTTAGGGATGGGAAACAAACGCTAGCTCGCCTTACAAGAAACACGCTCTGCTTTTGAGAATAGGGCACACATCTACTCTACTGTGTTTTCTATGGGGTCTGAACAGTGAGCTTGCTCAGAACAAAAGAACTGTGCTTCCTACACACACGGGCCATATCTAGTTCAACTCTGCTTAGGAAACTGACAGGAACAGTAGATCCTCTTCAGTCCAATACACTGTACTTGCTGGGAACAGATGCCAGTGCTATTTGCACTGTGTATGAATATGGGAGCACAATAGTGACTCTTCTTACCATAAAACAACTCTTGCTCGTAGGACCAGAAACTGCATGGGATTCAACTCCATTTAGCACTGGGAAACAAACGCTAGTTCACCTTAAAAGAAACACACTCTGCTTTTGAGAAAAGAGCACTCTTTTATTCTACAATGTTTCCTGTAGGGCCAAAACAGAGAGCTTGCTCAGAAAAAAAGAACTGTGGTTCCTACACACACGGGTCATATCTAGTTCAACTCTGCTTAGGAACCTGACAAGAACAGTAGATCCTCTTCAGTCTAATACACTGTACATGCTGGGAACAGACGCCAGTGCTATTTGCCCTGTGTATGACAATGGAAGCCCAATAGTGACTCTTCTTACCAGAAAACAACTCTTGCTAGTAGGACCAGAAACTGCATGGGATTCAACTCCATTTAGGACTGGGAAACAAACGCTAGCTAGCCTTACAAGAAACACACTCTGCTTTTGAGAAAAGAGCACTCTTCTACTCTACTGTTTTTCCTATAGTGCCAGAACATTGAGATTGCTGAGAACAAAAGAACTGTGCTTCCTACACACATGGCCATACCTAGTTCAACTCTGCTTAGGAAACTGACAAGAACAGTAGCTCCTCTTCAGTCCAATACACTGTACTTGCTGGGAACAGACGCGAGGGCTATTTGCACTGTGCACAGCAATGGGAGCACAATAGTGACTCTTCTTACCAGAAAACAACTCTTGCTCATAGGACCAGAAACTGCATGTTATTCAAATCCACTTAGGACTGGGAAACAAACGCAAGCTCGCCTTACAAGAAACACGCTCTGCTTTGAGAAAAGGTCACACTTCTACTCTACTGTGTTTCCTATAGAGTCCGAACAGTGAGCTTGCTCAGAACAAAAGAACCGTGCTTCCTACACACGGGCCATATCTAGTTCAACTCTGCTTAGGAAACTGACAAGAACAGTAGATCCTCTTCAGTCAATACACTGTACTTGCTGGGAACAGACGCCAGTGCTATTTGCACTGTGAATGACAGAGGGAGCGCAATAGTGACACTTCTTAGCAAAAACAACTCTTGCTCATAGGACCAGAAACTGCATGTGATTCAACTCGATTTAGGACTGGGAAACAAACGCTAGCTCGCCTTACAAGAAACACACTCTGCTTTTGAGAAAAGAGCACTCTTCTACTCTACTGTGTTTCCTGTAGGGCCAGAAGAGTGAGCTTGCTCAAAACAAAAGAATTGTGCTTCCTACACACACGGGCTATATCTAGTTCAACTCTGCTTAGGAAACTGAGAAGAACAGTAGCTCCTCTTCTGTCCAATACACTGTACTTGCTTGGAACAGACGAGAGTGCTATTTGCACTGTGTATGACAATGGTAGCACAATAGTGACTCTTCTAACCAGACAACAACTCTTGCTCGAAACCAGAAACTTCATGTGATTCAACTCCGTTTGGGACTGGGAATCAAACACTAGCTTGCCTTACAAGAAACACACTCTGCTTCTGAGAAAAGAGCACTCTTCTACTCTTCTTTGTTTCCTATAGGGCCAGAACAGTGAGCTTGCTCAGAACAAAAGAACTGTGCTTCCTACACACACGGGCCATATCTAGTTCAACTCTGCTTAGGAAACTGACAAGAACAGTAGCTCCTCTTCAGTCCAATACACTGTACTTGCTGGGAACAGACGCGAGTGCTATTTGCACTGTTTATGGCAGAGGGAGCACAATAGTGACTTTCCTTACCAGAAAACATCCCTTGCTCGTAGGACCAGAAACTGCATGTGATTCCACTCCATTTAGGACTGGGAAACAAACGCTAGCTCACCTTACAAGAAACACACTTTGCTTTTGAGGAAAGAGCACTCTTCTACTCTTCTGTGTTTCCTATAGGACCAGAACAGTGAGCTTGCTCAGAACAAAAGAACTGTGCTTCCTACACATACGGGCCATATCTAGTTCAACTCTGCTTAGGAAACTGACAAGAACAGTAGATCATCTTCAGTCCAATACACTGTACATGCTGGGAACAGACGCCAGTGCTATTTGCCCTGTGTATGACAATGTGAGGGCAATAGTGACTCTTCTTACCAGAAAAAACTCTTGATCGTAGGACCAGAAACTGCATGTGATTCAACTCCATTTAGGACTGGGAAACAAACACTAGCTAGCATTACAAGAAACAACTCTTCTTTTGAGTAAAGAGCACTCTTCTATTCTACTGTGTTTTCTATGGGGTCCGAACAGTGAGCTTGCTCAGAACAAAGAACTGTGCTTCCTACACACACGGGCCATATCTAGTTCAACTCTGCTTAGGAAACTGACAAGAGCAGTAGCTCCTCTTCAGTCCAATACACTTTACATGCTGGGAACAGACGCCAGTGCTATTTGCCCTGTGTATGACAATGGGAGCACAATAGTGACTCTACTTACCATAAAACAACTCTTGCTCGTAGGACCAGAAACTGCATGTGATTGAACTCCATTTAGGACTGGGAAACAAACGCAAGCTCGCCTTACAAGAAACACATTCTGCTTTTGAGAAAAGAGCACTCTTCTACTCTACTGTGTTTCCTATGGGGTCCGAACAGTGAGCTTGCTCAGAACAAAAGAAATGTGCTTCCTACACACACGGGACATATCTAGTTCAACACTGCTTAGGAAACTGACAATAACAGTAGATCCTCTTCAGTCAAATTCACTGTACTTGCTGGGAACAGATGTCAGTGCTATTTGCCCTGTGTATGTCAATGGGAGCGCAATAGTGACTCTTCTTACCAGAAAACAACTCTTGCTCCTAGGATCAGAAACTGCATGTGATTCAATTGCATTTAGGAGTGGGAAACAAACGCTAGCTCGCCTTACAAGAAACACACTCTGATTTTGATAAAAAAGCACTCTTCTACTCTACTGTGTTTCCTATGGCGTCCGAACAGTGAGCTTGCTCAGAACAAAAGAACTGTGCTTCCTACACACACGGGCCATATCTAGTTCAACTCTGCTTAGGAAACTGACAAGAACGGTAGCTCCTCTTCTGTCCAATACACTGTACTTGCAAAGAACAGTAGCGAGTGTTGTTTGTACTGTGTATGGCAATAGGAGCGCAATAGTGACTCTTCTTACCAGAAAACAACTCTTGCTCATAGGACAAGAAACTGCATGTGATTCCACTCCATTTAGGACTGGGAAACAAACGCTAGCTCACCTTACAAGAAACACATCTGCTTTTGAGAAAAGAGCACTCTTCTACTCTTCTGTGTTTCCTAAGGACCAAAACAGTGAGCTTGCTCAGAAAAAAAGAACTGTGCTTCCTACACACACGGGCCATATCTCATTCAACTCTGCTTAAAAAACTGACAAGAACAGTAGCTCCTCTTCAGTCCAATACACTGTACTTGCTGGGAACAGACATGAGTGCAATTTGCACTGTTTATGGCAAAGGGAGCACAATAGTGACTTTCCTTACCAGAAAACATCCCTTGCTCGTAGTACCAGAAACTGGATGTGATTCAACTCCATTTTGGACTGGGAAACAAACGCTACCTCGCCTTACAAGAAATAGACTCTGCTTTTGAGAAAAGAGCACTCTTCTATTCTACTGTGTTTCCTATGGGGTCCGAACAGTGAGCTTGCTCAGAACAAAAGAACTGTTCTTCCTACACACACGGGCCATATCTAGTTCAACTCTGCTTAGGAAACTGACAAGAACAGTAGATCATCTTCAGTCCAATACACTGTACATGCTGGGAACAGATGCCAGTGCTATTTGCCCTGTGTATGAAAATGGGAGGGCAACAGTGACTCTTCTTACCAGAAAACAACTCTTGCATCGTAGGACCAAAAACTGTATGTGATTCAACTCCATTTAGGACTGGTAAACAAACGCTAGCTCGCCTTACAAGAAACACATTCTGCTTTTGAGAAAAGAGCACTCTTCTACTCTACTGTGTTTCCTATAGGGCCAGAAGAGTGAGGTTCCTCAGAACAAAAAAAGTGTACTTCTAACACACACGGGCCATATCTAGGTCAACTCTGCTTAGGAAACTGACAAGAACAGTAGATCCTCTTCAGTCCAATACACTGTACATCCTGGGAACAGACGCGAGTCCTTTTTGCCCTGTGTATGGCAATGGGAGCACAATAGTGACTCTTCTTACTAGAAAACAACTCTTGCTTGTAGGACCAGAAACTGCATGTGATTCAACTACCTTTAGGACTGGGAAACAAACGCTAGCTCGCTTTACAAGAAACACACTCTGCTTTTGAGAAAAGAGCACTCTTCTACTCTATTGTGTTTCCTATAGGGCCAAAACAGTGAGCTTGCTCAGAACAAAAGAACTGTGCTTCCTACACACACGGGCCATATCTAGGTCAACTCTGCTTAGGAAACTGACAAGAACAGTAGATCCTCTTCTGTCCAATACACTGTACATGCTGGGAACAGACGCCAGTGCTATTTGCCCTGTGTATGTCAATGGGAGCGCAATAGTGACTCTTCTTACCAGAAAACAACTCTTGCTCCTAGTATCAGAAACTGCATGTGATTCAATTCCTTTTAGGACTGGGAAACAAACGCTAGCTCGCCTTACAAGAAACACACTCTGCTTTTGAGAAAAGAGCACTTTTCTTCTCTACTGTGTTTCCTATGGGGTCCGAACAGTGAGCTCGCTCAGAACAAAAGAACTGTGCTTCCTACACACACGGGCCATATCTAGTTCAACTCTGCTTAGGAAACTGACAAGAACAGTAGCTCCTCTTCTGTCCAATACACTGTACTTGCAAAGAACAGTAGTGAGTGTTGTTTGCACTGTATATGGCAATAGGAGCGCAATAGTGACTCTTCTTACCAGAAAACAACTCTTGCTCATAGGACAAGAAACTGCATGTAATTCAACTCCATTTAAAACTGGGAAAATAACGCTAGCTCACCTTACAAGAAACACTCTATGCTTTTGAGAAAAGAGCACACTTCTACTCTTCTGTGTTTCCTATAGGACCAAAACAGTGAGCTTGCTCAGAACAAAAGAACTGTGCTTCCTACACACACGGGCCATATCTCGTTCAACTCTGCTTAGGAAACTGACAAGAACAGTAGCTCCTCTTCAGTACAATACACTGTACTTGCTGGGAACAGACGCGAGTGCTATTTGCACTATTTATGGCAGAGGGAGCACAATAGTGACTTTCCTTACCAGAAAACATCCCTTGCTCGTAGGACCAGAAACTGCATGTGATTCCACTCCATTTAGGACTGGGAAACAAACGCTAGCTCACCTTACAAGAAACACACTTTGCTTTTGAGAAAAGAGCACTCTTCTACTCTTCTGTGTTTCCTATAGGACCAGAACAGTGAGCTTGCTCAGAACAAAAGAACTGTGCTTCCTACACATACGGGCCATATCTAGTTCAACTCTGCTTAGGAAACTGACAAGAACAGTAGATCATCTTCAGTCCAATACACTGTACATGCTGGGAACAGACGCCAGTGCTATTTGCCCTGTGTATGACAATGTGAGGGCAATAGTGACTCTTCTTACCAGAAAAAACTCTTGATCGTAGGACCAGAAACTGCATGTGATTCAACTCCATTTAGGACTGGGAAACAAACACTAGCTAGCATTACAAGAAACAACTCTTCTTTTGAGTAAAGAGCACTCTTCTATTCTACTGTGTTTTCTATGGGGTCCGAACAGTGAGCTTGCTCAGAACAAAAAACTGTGCTTCCTACACACACGGGCCATATCTAGTTCAACTTTGCTTAGGAAACTGACAAGAACAGTAGATCCTCTTCAGTCCAATACACTGTACATCCAGGGAACAGACGCGAGTCCTTTTTGCCCTGTGTATGACAATGGGAGTGCAATAGTGACTCTTCTTACCAGAAAACAACTCTTGCTCGTATGATCAGAAACTGCATGTGATTCAACTCCATTTAGGACTGCGAAACAAACACTAGCTCGCCTTACAAGAAACAAACTCTGCTTTTGAGAAAAGAGCACTCTTCTATTCTACTGTGTTTCCTACGGGTCCGAACAGTGAGCTTGCTCAGAACAAAGAACTGTGCTTCCTACACACACGGGCCATATCTAGTTCAACTCTGCTTAGGAAACTGACAAGAGCAGTAGCTCCTCTTCAGTCCAATACACTGTACTTGCTGGGAACAGACGTGAGTGCTATTTGCACTGTGTATGGCAAGGGGAGCACAATAGTGACTTTCCTTTCCAGAAAAAAACTCTTGCTCGTAGGACCAGAAACTGCATGTGATTCAACTCCATTTAGGACTGGGAAACAAACGCAAGCTCGTCTTACCAGAAACACACTCTGCTTTTGAGAAAAGAGCACTCTTCTACTCTACTGTGTTTCTATAGGCCAGAAGAGTGAGCTAGCTCAGAACAAAAGAACTGTGCTTCCTACACACACGGGCCATATCTAGTTCAGCTCTGCTTAGGAAACTGACAAGAACAGTAGATCCTCTTCAGTCCAATACACTTTACATGCTGGGAACAGACCCAGTGCTATTTGCCCTGTGTATGTCAATGGGAGCGCAATAGTGACTCTTCTTACCATAAAACAACTCTTGCTCATAGGACCAGAAACTGCATGTGATTGAACTCCATTTAGGACTGGGAAACAAACGCTAGCTCGCCTTACAAGAAACACATTCTGCTTTTGAGAAAAGAGCACTCTTCTACTCTACTGTGTTTCCTATAGGGCCAGAAGAGTGAGGATGCTCAGAACAAAAGAAGTGTACTTCTAACACACAAGGCCCATATCTAGTTCAACTTTGCTTAGGAAACTGACAAGAACAGTAGATCCTCTTCAGTCCAATACACTGTACATCCTGGGAACAGACGCGAGTCCTATTTTCCCTGTGTATGGCAATGGGAGCACAATAGTGACTCTTCTTACTAGAAAACAACTCTTACTTGTAGGACCAGAAACTGCATGTGATTCAACTACATTTAGGACTGGGAAACAAACGCTAGCTCGCCTTACAAGAAACACACTCTGCTTTTGAGAAAAGAGCACTCTTCTACTCTACTGTGTTTCCTATAAGGCCAAAACAGTGAGTTTGCTCAGAACAAAAGAACTGTGCTTCCTACACACACGGGCCATATCTAGTTCAACTCTGCTTAGGAAAATGAAAAGAACAGTAGCTCCTCTTCAGTCCAATACACTGTACAAGCTGGGAACAGACACAAGTGCTATTTGCCGTGTGTATGACAATGGGAGCGCAATAGTGACTCTTCTTAACAGAAAACAACTCTTGCTCCTAAGATCAGAAACTGCATGTGATTCAATTCCATTTAGGACTGGGAAACAAACGCTAGCTCGCCTTACAAGAAACACACTCTGCTTTTGAGAAAAGAGCACTCTTCTACTCTACTGTGTTTCCTATGGGGTCCGAACAGTGAGCTTGCTCAGAACAAAAGAACTGTGCTTCCTACACACACGGGCCATATCTAGTTCAACTCTGCTTAGGAAACTGACAAGAACAGTAGCTCCTCTTCAGTCCAATACACTGTACTTGCAAAGAACAGTAGCGAGTGTTGTTTGCACTGTGTATGGCAATAGGAGCACAATACTGGCTCTTCTTACCAGAAAAAACCTCATGCTCATAGGACAAGAAACTGCATGTAATTCAACTCCATTTAGGACTGGTGAACAAACGCTAGCTCACCTTACAAAAACACACTCTGCTTTTGAGAAAAGAGCACTCTTCTACTCTTCTGTGTTTCCTATAGGACCAAAACAGTGAGCTTGCTCAGAACAAAAGAACTGTGCTTCCTACACACACGGGCCATATCTCGTTCAACTCTGCTTAGGAAACTGACAAGAACAGTAGCTCCTCTTCAGTCCAATACACTGTACTTGCTGGGAGCAGACGCGAGTGCTATTTGCGCTGTGTATGGCAAAGGGAGCGAAATAGTGACTCTTCTTAACAGAAAACAACTCTTGCTCGTAGGACCAGAAACTGCATGGGATTTTACTCCGTTTCTGACTGGGAAATAAACACTAGCTAGCCTTACAAGAAACACACTCTGCTTTTGAGAAAAGAGCAATCTTCTACTCTACTGTGTTTACTATGGGGTCCGAAAATTGAGCTTGCTCAGAAAAAATGAACTGTGCTTCACACACACGGGCCATATCTAGTTCAACTCTGCTTAGGAAACTGACAAGAACAGTAGCTCCTCTTCTGTCCAATACACTGCACTTGCTGGGAACAGACGAGAGTGCTATTTGTACTGTGTATGACAATGGTAGCACAATATTGACTCTTCTTACCAGAAAACAACTCTTGCTCGTAGGACCAGAAACTGCATGTGATTCAACTCCATGTAGGACTGGGAATCACACACTAGCTTGCCTTACAAGAAACACACTCTGCTTCTGAGAAAAGAGCACTCTTCTACTCTTCTGTGTTTCCTATAGGGCCAGAACAGTGAGCTTGCTCAGGACAAAAGAACTGTGCTTCCTACACACACGGGCTATATCTAGTTCAACTCTGCTTAGGAAACTGACAAGAACAGTAGATCCTCTTCAGTCCAATACATTGTACTTGCTGGGAACAGACGCGAGTGCTATTTGCACAGTTTATGGCAAAGGGAGCACAATAGTGACTTTTCTTACCAGAAAACATCCCTTGCTCGTAGGACCAGAAACTGCATGTGATTCAACTCCATGTAGGACTGGGAAACAAACGCTAGCTCGCTTTACAAGAAACACAGTCTGCTTTTGAGAAAAGAGCACTCTTCTACTCTACTGTGTTTCCTATAGGGCCAAAACAGTGAGCTTGCTCAGAACAAAAGAACTGTGCTTCCTACACACACGGGCTATTACTAGTTCAACTCTGCTTAGGAAACTGACAAGAACAGTAGATCCTCTTCCGTCCAATACACTGTACATACTGGGAACAGATGCCAGTGCAATTTGCCCTGTGTATGACAATGGGAGGGCAATAGTGACTCCTCTTACCAGAAAACATTTCTTGCTACTAGGATCATAAACTGCATGTGATTCAACTCCATTTAGGACTGGGAAACAAACGCTAGCTCGCCTTACAAGAAACACAATCTGCTTTTGAGAAAAGAGCACTCTTCTACTCTACTGTTTTTCCTATGGGGTCTGAAGAGTGAGCTTGCTCAGAACAAAAGAACTGTGCTTCCTACACACACGGGCCATATCTAGTTCAACTCTGCTTAGGAAACTAACAAGAACAGTAGCTCTTCTTCTGTCCAAAACACTGTACTTGCAAAGAACAGTAGCGAGTGTTGTTTGCACTGTGTATGGCAATAGGATTGCAATAGTGACTCTTCTTACCAGAATACAACTCTTGCTCATAGGACCAGAAACTGAATGTAATTCAACTCCATTTACGACTGGGAAACAAACGCTAGCTCACCTTACAAGAAACACACTTTGCTTTTGAGAAAAGAGCACTCTTCTACTCTTCTGTGTTTCCTATAGGACCAGAAGAGTGAGCTTGCTCAGAACAAAAGAACTGTGCTTTCTACACACATGGGCCATACCTAGTTCAACTCTGCTTAGGAAACTCACAAGAACAGTAGCTCCTCTTCAGTCCAATACACTGTACTTGCTGGGAACAGACGCGAGTGCTATTTGCACTGTATATGGCAATGGGAGCACAATAGTGACTTTTCTTACCAGAAAACAACTCTTTATTGTAATACCAGAAACTGCATGGGATTCAACTCCATTTCATACTGGGAAACAAACAATAGCTCACCTTACAAAAAGCACACTCTGTTTTTGAGAAAAGAGCACTCTTCTACTCTATTGTGTTTCCTATAGGGCACGAACAGTGCGCTTGTTCAGAACAAAAGAACTGTGCTTCCTACACACACCGACTATATCTAGTTCAACTCTGCTTAGGAAACTGACAAGAACAGTAGCTCCTCTTCAGTCCAATACACTGTACTTGATGGGAACAGACGCGAGTCCTCTTTGTACTGAGTGTGGCAATGGGAGCGCAATAGTGACTTTCCTTAAAAGAAAACAACTCTTGCTCGTAGGATCAAAAACTGCATGTGATTCAACTCCATTTAGGACTGGTAAACAAACGCTAGCTCACCTTACAAAAACACACTCTGCTTTTGAGAAAAGAGCACTCTTCTACTCTTCTGTGTTTCCTATAGGACCAAAACAGTGAGCTTGCTCAGAACAAAAGAACTGTGCTTCCTACACACACGCGTCATATCTAGTTCAACTCTGCTTAGGAAACTGACAAGAACAGTAGCTCCTCTTCAGTCCAATACACTGTACTTGCTGGGAGCAGACGCGAGTGCTATTTGCGCTGTGTATGGCAAAGGGAGCGAAATAGTGACTCTTCTTACCAGAAAACAACTCTTGCTCGTAGGACCAGAAACTGCATGGGATTTTACTTTGTTTCTGACTGGGAAATAAACACCACCTAGCCTTACAAGAAACACACTCTGCTTTTGAGAAAAGAGGACTCTTCTACTCTTCTGTGTTTCCTATAGGACCAGAACAGTGAGCTTGCTCAGAACAAAAGAACTGTGCTTCCTACACACATGGGCCATATCTAGTTCAACTCTGCTTAGGAAACTGACAAGGACAGTAGCTCCTCTTCTGTCCAATACACTGTACTTGCAAAGAACAGTAGCGAGTGTTGTTTGTACTGTGCATGGCAATAGGAGCGCAATAGTGACTCTTCTTACCAGAAAACAACTCTTGCTCATAGGACAAGAAACTGCATCTAATTCAACTCCATTTAGGAGTGGGAAACAAACGCTAGCTCACCTTACAAGAAACACACTCTGCTTTGAGAAAAGAGCACTCTTCTACTCTTCTGTGTTTCCTATAGGACCAAAAGAGTGAGCTTGCTCAGAACAAAAGAACTGTGCTTCCTACACACACGGGCCATATCTCATTCAACTCTGCTTAAAAAACTGACAAGAACAGTAGCTCCTCTTCAGTCCAATACACTGTACTTGCTGGGAACAGACGTGAGTGCAATTTGCACTGTTTATGGCAAAGGGAGCACAATAGTGACTTTCCTTACCAGAAAACATCCCTTGCTCGTAGGACCAGAAACTGCATGTGATTCAACTCCATTTTGGAATGGGAAACAAACGCTAGCTCGCCTTACAAGAAACACACTCTGCTTTTGAGAAAAGAGCACTCTTCTACTCTACTGTGTTTCCTATGGGGTCCGAACAGTGAGCTTGCTCAGAACAAAATAACTGTGCTTCCTACACACACGGGCCATATCTAGTTCAACTCTGCTTAGGAAACTGACAAGAACAGTAGCTCCTCTTCTGTCCAATACACTGTACTTGCAAAGAACAGTAGCGAGTGTTGTTTGCACTGTGTATGGCAATAGGAGCACAATAGTGACTCTTCTTACCAGAAAACAATTCTTGCTCATAGGACAAGAAACTGCATGTAACTCAACTCCATTTAAAATTGGGAAAAAAACGCTAGCTCACCATACAAGAAACTCACTATGCTTTTGAGAAAAGAGCACACTTCTACTCTTCTTTGTTTCCTATAGGACCAAAACAGTGAGCTTGCTCAGAACAAAAGAACTGTGCTTCCTACACACGGGCCATATCTCGTTCAACTCTGCTTAGGAAACTGACAAGAACAGTAGCTCCTCTTCAGTCCAATACACTGTACTTGCTGGGAACAGACGTGAGTGCTATTTGCACTGTTTATGGCAAAGGGAGCACAATAGTGACTTTCCTTACCAGAAAACATCCCTTGCTCGTAGGACCAGAAACTGCATGTGATTCAACTCCATTTAGGACTGGGAAACAAATGCAAGCTCATCTTACAAGAAACACACTCTGCTTTTGAGAAAAGAGCACTCTTCTACTCTACTGTGTTTCTATAGGCCAGAAGAGTGAGCTAGCTCAGAACAAAAGAACTGTGCTTCCTAAACACACAGGCCATATCTAGTTCAACTCTGCTTAGGAAACTGACAAGAACAGTAGATCATCTTCAGTCCAATACACTGTACATGCTGGGAACAGACGCCAGTGCTATTTGCCCTGTGTATGACAATGGGAGGGCAATAGTGACTCTTCTTACCAGAAAACAACTCTTGCTCGTATGATCAGAAACTGCATGGGATTCAACTCCATTTAGGACTGCGAAACAAACACTAGCTCACCTTACAAGAAACACACTCTGCTTTTGAGAAAAGAGCACTCTTCTATTCTACTGTGTTTCCTATGGGGTCCGAACAGTGAGCTTGCTCAGAACAAAAGAACTGTGCTTCCTACACACATGGGACATATCTAGTTCAACTCTGCTTAGGTAACTGACAAGAACAGTAGATCATCTTCAGTCCAATACACTGTACATGCTGGGAACAGACGCCAGTGCTATTTGCCCTGTATATAGCAAAGGGAGCACAATAGTGACTCTTCTTACCAGAAAACAACTCTTGCTCGTAGGACCAGAAACTGCATGTGATTCAACTCCATGTAGGACTGGGAAACAAAAGCTAGCTTGCCTTACAAGAAACACACTCTGCTTTTGAGAAAAGAGCACTCTTCTCCTCTACTGTGTTTCCTATAGGGCCAAAACAGTGAGCTTCCTCAGAACAAAAGAACTGTGCTTCCTACACACACGGGCTATTACTAGTTCAACTCTGCTTAGGAACCTGACAAGAACAGTAGATCCTCTTCAGTCCAATACACTGTACATGCTGGGAACAGACGCCAGGGCTATTTGCCCTGTGTATGACAATGGGAGGGCAATAGTGACTCTTCTTACCAGAAAACAATTCTTGCTACTAGGATCAGAAACTGCATGTGATTCAACTCCATTTAGGACTGGGAAACAAACACTAGCTCGCCTTACAAGAAACACATTCTGCTTTTGAGAAAAGAGCACTCTTCTACTCTACTGTGTTTCCTATTGGATCTGAAGAGTGAGCTTGCTCAGAACAAAAGAACTGTGCTTCCTACACACACGGGCCATATCTAGTTCAACTCTGCTTAGGAAACTAACAAGAACAGTAGCTCTTCTTCTGTCCAAAACACTGTACTTGCAAAGAACAGTAGCGAGTGTTGTTTGCACTGTGTATGGCAATAGGAGCGCAATAGTGACTCTTCTTACCAGAAAACAACTCTTGCTCATAGGACCAGAAACTGAATGTAATTCAACTCCATTTAGGACTGGGAAACAAATGCAAGCTCATCTTACAAGAAACATACTCTGCTTTTGAGAAAAGAGCACTCTTCTACTCTACTGTGTTTCTATAGGCCAGAAGAGTGAGCTAGCTCAGAACAAAAGAACTGTGCTTCCTAAACACACAGGCCATATCTAGTTCAACTCTGCTTAGGAAACTGACAAGAACAGTAGATCATCTTCAGTCCAATACACTGTACATGCTGGGAACAGACGCCAGTGCTATTTGCCCTGTGTATGACAATGGGAGGGCAATAGTGACTCTTCTTACCAGAAAACAACTCTTGCTCGTATGATCAGAAACTGCATGGGATTCAACTCCATTTAGGACTGCGAAACAAACACTAGCTCGCCTTACAAGAAACACACTCTGCTTTTGAGAAAAGAGCACTCTTCTATTCTACTGTGTTTCCTATGGGGTCCGAACAGTGAGCTTGCTCAGAACAAAAGAACTGTGCTTCCTACACACATGGGACATATCTAGTTCAACTCTGCTTAGGTAACTGACAAGAACAGTAGATCATCTTCAGTCCAATACACTGTACATGCTGGGAACAGACGCCAGTGCTATTTGCCCTGTATATAGCAAAGGGAGCACAATAGTGACTCTTCTTACCAGAAAACAACTCTTGCTCGTAGGACCAGAAACTGCATGTGATTCAACTCCATGTAGGACTGGGAAACAAAAGCTAGCTCGCCTTACAAGAAACACACTCTGCTTTTGAGAAAAGAGCACTCTTCTCCTCTACTGTGTTTCCTATAGGGCCAAAACAGTGAGCTTCCTCAGAACAAAAGAACTGTGCTTCCTACACACACGGGCTATTACTAGTTCAACTCTGCTTAGGAACCTGACAAGAACAGTAGATCCTCTTCAGTCCAATACACTGTACATGCTGGGAACAGACGCCAGGGCTATTTGCCCTGTGTATGACAATGGGAGGGCAATAGTGACTCTTCTTACCAGAAAACAATTCTTGCTACTAGGATCAGAAACTGCATGTGATTCAACTCCATTTAGGACTGGGAAACAAACACTAGCTCGCCTTACAAGAAACACATTCTGCTTTTGAGAAAAGAGCACTCTTCTACTCTACTGTGTTTCCTATTGGATCTGAAGAGTGAGCTTGCTCAGAACAAAAGAACTGTGCTTCCTACACACACGGGCCATATCTAGTTCAACTCTGCTTAGGAAACTAACAAGAACAGTAGCTCTTCTTCTGTCCAAAACACTGTACTTGCAAAGAACAGTAGCGAGTGTTGTTTGCACTGTGTATGGCAATAGGAGCGCAATAGTGACTCTTCTTACCAGAAAACAACTCTTGCTCATAGGACCAGAAACTGAATGTAATTCAACTCCATTTAGGACTGGGAAACAAACGCTAGCTCACCTTACAAGAAACACACTTTGCTTTTGAGAAAAGAGCACTCTTCTACTCTTCTGTGTTTCCTATAGGACCAAAACAGTGAGCTTGCTCAGAACAAAAGAACTGTGCTTCCAACACACACGGGCCATATCTCATTCAACTCTGCTTAAAAAACTCACAAGAACAGTAGCTCCTCTTCAGTCCAATACACTGTACTTGCTGGGAACAGACGCGAGTGCTATTTGCACTGTATATGGCAATGGGAGCACAATAGTGACTTTTCTTACCAGAAAACAACTCTTTATTGTAGGACCAGAAACTGCATGGGATTCAACTCCATTTCATACTGGGAAACAAACAATAGCTCACCTTACAAAAAGCACACTCTGTTTTTGAGAAAAGAGCACTCTTCTACTCTATTGTGTTTCCTATAGGGCACGAACAGTGCGCTTGTTCAGAACAAAAGAACTGTGCTTCCTACACACACCGACTATATCTAGTTCAACTCTGCTTAGGAAACTGACAAGAACAGTAGCTCCTCTTCAGTCCAATACACTGTACTTGATGGGAACAGACGCGAGTCCTCTTTGCACTGAGTGTGGCAATGGGAGCACAATAGTGACTTTCCTTAAAAGAAAACAACTCTTGCTCGTAGGATCAAAAACTGCATGTGATTCAACTCCATTTAGGACTGGTAAACAAACGCTAGCTCACCTTACAAAAACACACTCTGCTTTTGAGAAAAGAGCACTCTTCTACTCTTCTGTGTTTCCTATAGGACCAAAACAGTGAGCTTGCTCAGAACAAAAGAACTGTGCTTCCTACACACACGGGCCATATCTAGTTCAACTCTGCTTAGGAAACTGACAAGAACAGTAGCTCCTCTTCAGTCCAATACACTGTACTTGCTGGGAGCAGACGCGAGTGCTATTTGCGCTGTGTATGTTAAAGGGAGCGAAATAGTGACTCTTCTTACCAGAAAACAACTCTTGCTCGTAGGCCCAGAAACTGCATGGGATTTTACTTTGTTTCTGACTGGGAAATAAACACCACCTAGCCTTACAAGAAACACACTCTGCTTTTGAGAAAAGAGGACTCTTCTACTCTTCTGTGTTTCCTATAGGACCAGAACAGTGAGCTTGCTCAGAACAAAAGAACTGTGCTTCCTACACACATGGGCCATATCTAGTTCAACTCTGCTTAGGACACTGACAAGAACGGTAGCTCCTCTTCTATCCAATACACTGTACTTGCAAAGAACATTAGCGAGTGTTGTTTGTACTGTGCATGGCAATAGGAGCGCAATAGTGACTCTTCTTACCAGAAAACAACTCTTGCTCATAGGACAAGAAACTGCATCTAATTCAACTCCATTTAGGAGTGGGAAACAAACGCTAGCTCACCTTACAAGAAACACACTCTGCTTTGAGAAAAGAGCACTCTTCTACTCTTCTGTGTTTCCTATAGGACCAAAAGAGTGAGCTTGCTCAGAACAAAAGAACTGTGCTTCCTACACACATGGGCCATATCTCATTCAACTCTGCTTAAAAAACTGACAAGAACAGTAGCTCCTCTTCAGTCCAATACACTGTACTTGCTGGGAACAGACGTGAGTGCAATTTGCACTGTTTATGGCAAAGGGAGCACAATAGTGACTTTCCTTACCAGAAAACATCCCTTGCTCGTAGGACCAGAAACTGCATGTGATTCAACTCCATTTTGGAATGGGAAACAAACGCTAGCTCGCCTTACAAGAAACACACTCTGCTTTAGAGAAAAGAGCACTCTTCTACTCTACTGTGTTTCCTATGGGGTCCGAACAGTGAGCTTGCTCAGAACAAAAGAACTGTGCTTCCTACACACACGGGCCATATCTAGTTCAACTCTGCTTAGGAAACTGACAAGAACAGTAGCTCCTCTTCTGTCCAATACACTGTACTTGCAAAGAACAGTAGCGAGTGTTGTTTGCACTGTGTATGGCAATAGGAGCACAATAGTGACTCTTCTTACCAGAAAACAATTCTTGCTCATAGGACAAGAAACTGCATGTAACTCAACTCCATTTAAAATTGGGAAAAAAACGCTAGCTCACCTTACAAGAAACTCACTATGCTTTTGAGAAAAGAGCACACTTCTACTCTTCTTTGTTTCCTATAGGACCAAAACAGTGAGCTTGCTCAGAACAAAAGAACTGTGCTTCCTACACACATGGGCCATATCTCGTTCAACTCTGCTTAGGAAACTGACAAGAACAGTAGCTCCTCTTCAGTCCAATACACTGTACTTGCTGGGAACAGACGTGAGTGCTATTTGCACTGTTTATGGCAAAGGGAGCACAATAGTGACTTTCCTTACCAGAAAACATCCCTTGCTCGTAGGACCAGAAACTGCATGTGATTCAACTCCATTTAGGACTGGGAAACAAACGCAAGCTCATCTTACAAGAAACACACTCTGCTTTTGAGAAAAGAGCACTCTTCTACTCTTCTGTGTTTCTATAGGCCAGAAGAGTGAGCTAGCTCAGAACAAAAGAACTGTGCTTCCTAAACACACAGGCCATATCTAGTTCAACTCTGCTTAGGAAACTGACAAGAACAGTAGATCATCTTCAGTCCAATACACTGTACATGCTGGGAACAGACGCCAGTGCTATTTGCCCTGTGTATGACAATGGGAGGGCAATAGTGACTCTTCTTACCAGAAAACAACTCTTGCTCGTATGATCAGAAACTGCATGTGATTCAACTCCATTTAGGACTGCAAAACAAACACTAGCTCGCCTTACAAGAAACACACTCTGCTTTTGAGAAAAGAGCACTCTTCTATTCTACTGTGTTTCCTAAGGGGTCCGAACAGTGAGCTTGCTCAGAACAAAAGAACTGTGCTTCCTACACACACGCGCCATATCTAGTTCAACTCTGCTTAGGAAACTGACAAGAGCAGTAGCTCCTCTTCAGTCCAATACACTGTACTTGCTGGGAACAGACGGGAGTGCTATTTGCACTGTGTATGGCAAAGGGAGCACAATAGGGACTTTCCTTTCCAGAAAAAAACTCTTGCTCCTAGGACCAGAAACTGCATGTGATTCAACTCCATTTAGGACTGGGAAACAAATGCAAGCTCGTCTTACAAGAAACACACTCTGCTTTTGAGAAAAGAGCACTCTTCTACTCTACTGTGTTTCTATAGGCCAGAAGAGTGAGCTAGCTCAGAACAAAAGAACTGTGCTTCCTACACACGGGCCATATCTAGTTCAACTCTGCTTAGGAAACTGACAAGAACAGTAGATTCTCTTCAGTCCAATACACTTTACATGCTGGGATCAGACGCCAGTGCCATTTGCCCTGTGTATGTCAATGGGAGCGCAATAGTGACTCTTCTTACCATAAAACAACTCCTGCTCATAGAACCAGAAACTGCATGTGATTGAACTCCATTTAGGACTGGGAAACAAACGCTAGCTCGCCTTACAAGAAACACATTCTGCTTTTGAGAAAAGAGCACTCTTCTACTCTACTGTGTTTCCTATAGGGCCAGAAGAGTGAGGATGCTCAGAACAAAAGAAGTGTACTTCTAACACACACGGCCCATATCTAGTTCAACTTTGCTTAGGAAACTGACAAGAACAGTAGATCCTCTTCAGTCCAATACACTGTACATCCTGGGAACAGATGCGAGTCCTATTTGCCCTGTGTATGGCAATGGGAGCACAATAGTGACTCTTCTTACTAGAAAGCAATTCTTGCTTGTAGGACCAGAAACTGCATGTGATTCAACTACATTTAGGACTGGAAAACAAATGCTAGGTCGCCTTACAAGAAACACACTCTGCTTTTGAGAAAAGAGCACTCTTCTACTCTACTGTGTTTCCTATAGGGCCAAAACAGTGAGCTTCCTCAGAACAAAAGAACTGTGCTTCCTACACACACGGGCTATTACTAGTTCAACTCTGCTTAGGAAACTGACAAGAACAGTAGATCCTCTTCCGTCCAATACACTGTACATACTGGGAACAGACGCCAGTGCTATTTGCCCTGTGTATGACAATGGGAGGGCAATAGTGACTCTTCTTACCAGAAAACAATTCTTGCTACTAGGATCAGAAACTGCATGTGATTCAACTCCATTTAGGACTGGGAAACAAACGCTAGCTCGCCTTACAAGAAACACATTCTGCTTTTGAGAAAATAGCACTCTTCTACTCTACTGTGTCTCCTATGGGGTCTGAAGAGTGAGCTTGCTCAGAACAAAAGAACTGTGCTTCCTACACACACGGGCCATATCTCGTTCAACTCTGCTTAGGAAACTAACAAGAACAGTAGCTCTTCTTCTGTCCAAAACACTGTACTTGCAAAGAACAGTAGCGAGTGTTGTTTGCACTGTGTATGGCAATAGGATTGCAATAGTGACTCTTCTTACCAGAAAACAACTCTTGCTCATAGGACCAGAAACTGAATGTAATTCAACTCCATTTAGGACTGGGAAACAAACGCTAGCTCACCTTACAAGAAACACACTTTGCTTTTGAGAAAAGAGCACTCTTCTACTCTTCTGTGTTTCCTATAGGACCAGAACAGTGAGCTTGCTCAGAACAAAAGAACTGTGCTTCCTACACACATGGGCCATATCTAGTTCAACTCTGCTTAGGAAACTGACAAGAACAGTAGCTCCTCTTCTGTCCAATACACTATACTTGCAAAGAACAGTAGCAAGTGTTGTTTGTACTGTGTATGGCAATAGGAGCACAATAGTGACTCTTCTTACCAGAAAACAACTCTTGCTCATAGGACAAGAAACTGCATCTCATTCAACTCCATTTAGGAGTGGGAAACAAACGCTAGCTCACCTTACAAGAAACACACTCTGCTTTGAGAAAAGAGCACTCTTCTACTCTTCTGTGTTTCCTATAGGACCAAAACAGTGAGCTTGCTCAGAACAAAAGAACTGTGCTTCCTACACACACGGGCCATATCTCCTTCAACTCTGCTTAGGAAACTGACAAGACCAGTAGCTCCTCTTCAGTCCAATACACTGTACTTGCTGGGAACAGACGTGAGTGCTATTTGCACTGTTTATGGCAAAGGGAGCACAATAGTGACTTTCCTTACCAGAAAACATCCCTTGCTCTTAGGACCAGAAACTGCATGTGATTCAACTCCATTTAGGACTGGGAAACAAAAGCAAGCTCATCTTACAAGAAACACACTCTGCTTTTGAGAAAAGAGCACTCTTCTACTCTACTGTGTTTCCTATGGGGTCCGAACAGTGAGCTTGCTCAGAACAAAAGAACTGTGCTTCCTACACACACGGGCCATATCTAGTTCAACTCTGCTTAGGAAACTGACAAGAACAGTAGCTCCTCTTCTGTCCAATACACTGTACTTGCAAAGAACAGTAGCGAGTGTTGTTTGCACTGTGTATGGCAATAGGAGCACAATAGTGACTCTTCTTACCAGAAAACAATTCTTGCTCATAGGACAAGAAACTGCATGTAACTCAACTCCATTTAAAATTGGGAAAAAAACGCTAGCTCACCTTACAAGAAACTCACTATGCTTTTGAGAAAAGAGCACACTTCTACTCTTCTTTGTTTCCTATAGGACCAAAACAGTGAGCTTGCTCAGAACAAAAGAACTGTGCTTCCTACACACACGGGCCATATCTCGTTCAACTCTGCTTAGGAAACTGACAAGAACAGTAGCTCCTCTTCAGTCCAATACACTGTACTTGCTGGGAACAGACGTGAGTGCTATTTGCACTGTTTATGGCAAAGGGAGCACAATAGTGACTTTCCTTACCATAAAACATCCCTTGCTCGTAGGACCAGAAACTGCATGTGATTCAACTCCATTTAGGACTGGGAAACAAACGCAAGCTCATCTTACAAGAAACACACTCTGCTTTTGAGAAAAGAGCACTCTTCTACTCTACTGTGTTTCTATAGGCCAGAAGAGTGAGCTAGCTCAGAACAAAAGAACTGTGCTTCCTACACACACGGGCCATATCTAGTTCAACTCTGCTTAGGAAACTGACAAGAACAGTAGATCATCTTCAGTCCAATACACTGTACATGCTGGGAACAGACGCCAGTGCTATTTGCCCTGTGTATGACAATGGGAGGGCAATAGTGACTCTTCTTACCAGAAAACAACTCTTGCTCGTATGATCAGAAACTGCATGTGATTCAACTCCATTTAGGACTGCAAAACAAACACTAGCTCGCCTTACAAGAAACACACTCTGCTTTTGAGAAAAGAGCACTCTTCTATTCTACTGTGTTTCCTAAGGGGTCCGAACAGTGAGCTTGCTCAGAACAAAGAACTGTGCTTCCTACACACACGCGCCATATCTAGTTCAACTCTGCTTAGGAAACTGACAAGAGCAGTAGCTCCTCTTCAGTCCAATACACTGTACTTGCTGGGAACAGACGGGAGTGCTATTTGCACTGTGTATGGCAAAGGGAGCACAATAGGGACTTTCCTTTCCAGGAAAAAACTCTTGCTCCTAGGACCAGAAACTGCATGTGATTCAACTCCATTTAGGACTGGGAAACAAATGCAAGCTCGTCTTACAAGAAACACAGTCTGCTTTTGAGTAAAGAGCACTCTTCTACTCTACTGTGTTTCTATAGGCCAGAAGAGTGAGCTAGCTCAGAACAAAAGAACTGTGCTTCCTACACACGGGCCATATCTAGTTCAACTCTGCTTAGGCAACTGACAAGAACAGTAGATTCTCTTCAGTCCAATACACTTTACATGCTGGGATCAGACGCCAGTGCCATTTGCCCTGTGTATGTCAATGGGAGCGCAATAGTGACTCTTCTTAAAAAAAAACAACTCCTGCTCATAGAACCAGAAACTGCATGTGATTGAACTCCATTTAGGACTGGGAAACAAACGCTAGCTCGCCTTACAAGAAACACATTCTGCTTTTGAGAAAAGAGCACTCTTCTATTCTACTGTGTTTCCTATGGGGTCCGAACAGTGAGCTTGCTCAGAACAAAAGAACTGTGCTTCCTACACACATGGGACATATCTAGTTCAACTCTGCTCAGGAAACTGACAAGAACAGTAGATCATCTTCAGTCCAATACACTGTACATGCTGGGAACAGACGCCAGGGCTATTTGCCCTGTGTATGACAATGGGAGGGCAATAGTGACTCTTCTTACCAGAAAACAATTCTTGCTACTAGGATCAGAAACTGCATGTGATTCAACTCCATTTAGGACTGGGAAACAAACGCTAGCTCGCCTTACAAGAAACACATTCTGCTTTTGAGAAAAGAGCACTCTTCTACTCTACTGTGTTTCCTATTGGATCTGAAGAGTGAGCTTGCTCAGAACAAAAGAACTGTGCTTCCTACACACACGGGCCATATCTAGTTCAACTCTGCTTAGGAAACTAACAAGAACAGTAGCTCTTCTTCTGTCCAAAACACTGTACTTGCAAAGAACAGTAGCGAGTGTTGTTTGCACTGTGTATGGCAATAGGAGCGTAATAGTGACTCTTCTTACCAGAAAACAACTCTTGCTCATAGGACCAGAAACTGAATGTAATTCAACTCCATTTAGGACTGGGAAACAAACGCTAGCTCACCTTACAAGAAACACACTTTGCTTTTGAGAAAAGAGCACTCTTCTACTCTTCTGTGTTTCCTATAGGACCAAAACAGTGAGCTTGCTCAGAACAAAAGAACTGTGCTTCCTACACACACGGGCCATATCTCATTCAACTCTGCTTAAAAAACTCACAAGAACAGTAGCTCCTCTTCAGTCCAATACACTGTACTTGCTGGGAACAGACGCGAGTGCTATTTGCACTGTATATGGCAATGGGAGCACAATAGTGACTTTTCTTACCAGAAAACAACTCTTTATTGTAGGACCAGAAACTGCATGGGATTCAACTCCATTTCATACTGGGAAACAAACAATAGCTCACCTTACAAAAAGCACACTCTGTTTTTGAGAAAAGAGCACTCTTCTACTCTATTGTGTTTCCTATAGGGCACGAACAGTACGCTTGTTCAGAACAAAAGAACTGTGCTTCCTACACACACCGACTATATCTAGTTCAACTCTGCTTAGGAAACTGACAAGAACAGTAGCTCCTCTTCAGTCCAATACACTGTACTTGATGGGAACAGACGCGAGTCCTCTTTGCACTGAGTGTGGCAATGGGAGCGCAATAGTGACTTTCCTTAAAAGAAAACAACTCTTGCTCGTAGGATCAAAAACTGCATGTGATTCAACTCCATTTAGGACTGGGAAACAAATGCTAGCTCGCCTTACAAGAAACACACTCTGCTTTGGGAAAAGAGCACTCATCTACTCTACTGTGTTTCCTACAGGGCCAAAACAGTGAGCTTGCTCAGAACAAAAGAACTGTGCTTCCTACACACACGGCCATATCTAGTTCAATTCTGCTTAGGAAACTGACAAGAACAGTTGATCCTCTTCCGTCCCATAAATTGTACTTACTGGGAACAGACGCCAGTGCTATTTGCCCTGTGTATGACAATGGGAGCGCAATAGTGACTCTTCTTACCAGAAAACAACTCTTGCTCGTAGGACCAGAAACTGCATGTGATTCAACTCCATTAAGGACTGGGAAACAAACGCTAGCTCGCTTTACAAGAAAAACACTCTGCTTTTGAGAAAAGAGCAGTCTTCTACTCTTCTGTGTTTCCTAAAGGGCCAGAATAGTGAGCTTGCTCAGAACAAAAGAACTGTGCTCCCTACACACACGGGCTATATCTAGTTCAACTCTGCTTAGGAAACTGACAAGAACAGTAGCTCCTCTTCAGTCCAATACACTGTACATGCTGTTAACAGACGCCAGTGCTATTTACCCTGTGTATGATAATGGGAACGCAATAGTGACTCTTCTTACCAGAAAACAACTCTTGCTCATAGGACCAGAAACTGCATGTGATTCAACTCCATTTATAACTGGAAAACAAACGCTAGCTCGCCTTACCATAAACACACTCTGTTTTTGAGAAAAGAGTACTCTTCTAGTCTAATGTGTTTTTTGTAGGGCCAGAATAGTGAGCTTGCTCAGAACAAAAGAACTGTGCTTCCTACACACACCGACTATATCTAGTTCAACTCTGCTTAGGAAACTGACAAGAACAGTAGATCCTCTTCAGTCCAATACACTGTACATGCTGGGAACAGACGCCAGTGCTATTTGGCCTGTGTATTACAATGGGAGCGCAATAGTGACTCTTCTTCCAGAAAACAACTCTTGCTTGTAGGACCACACACTGCATGTGATTCAACTCCATTTAGGACTGGGAAACAAACACTAGCTTGCCTTACAAGAAACACACTTTCCTTTTGAGAAAAGATCACTCTTCTAATCTACTGTGTTTCCTATAGGGCCAGAACAGTGAGCTTGCTCAGAACAAAAGAACTGTGCTTCCTACACACACGGGCCATATCTAGTTTAACTCCACTTAGGAAACTGACAAGAACAGTAGCTCCTCTTCAGTCCAATACACTGTACTTGCTAGGCACAGACGCGAGAGCTATTTGCACTGTATATGGCAATGGGAGCACAATAGTGACTATTCTTACCAGAAAACATCTCTTGCTCATAGGACCAGAAACTGCATGGGACTCAACTCCATTTCAGACTGGGAAACAAACACTAGCTCGCCTTACAAGAAACACACTCTGCTTTTGAGAAAAGAGCACTCTTCTACTCTACTGTGTTTCCTATGGGGTCCGAACTGTCTGCTTGCTCAGAACAAAAGATCTGTGCTTCCTACACACAGGGGCCATATCTAGTTCAACTCTGCTTAGGAAACTGACAAGAATAGTAGCTCCTCCTCAGTCCAATACACTGTACTTGATGGGAACAGACGCGAGTCCTCTTTGCACTGTGTGTGGCAATGGGAGCGCAATAGTGACTTTCCTTACCAGAAAACAACTCTTGCTCGTAGGACCAGAAACTGCATGGGATTCATCTCCATTTAGGACTTGGAAACAAAAGCTAGCTCTCCTTACAAGAAACTCTCTCTGCTTTTGAGAAAAGAGCACTCTTCTACTCTACTGTGTTTCCTTTAGGGCCAGAACAGTGTGCTTGCTCAGAACAAAAGAACTGTGCTTCCTACACACACGGCCATATCTAGTTCAATTTTGCTTAGGAAACTGACAAGAGCAGTAGATCCTCTTCCGTCCCATACACTGTACTTGCTGGGAACAGACGCCAGTGCTAATTGCCCTGTGTATGACAATGAGAGCACAATAGTGACTCTTCTTACCAAAAAACAACTCTTGCTCGTAGGACCAGAAACTGCATGTGATTCGCTCCATTTAGGACTGGGAAACAAACGCTAGCTCGCTTTACAAGAAAAACACTCTGCTTTTGAGAAAAGAGCAGTCTTCTACTCTACTGTGTTTCCTATAGGGCCAGAATAGTGAGCTAGCTCAGAACAAAAGAACTGTGCTTCCTACACACACAGGCCATATCTAGTTCAATTCTGCTTAGGAAACTGACAAGAACAGTAGATCCTCTTCAGTCCAATACACTGCACTTGCTGGGAACAGACGCCGGTGCTATTTGCACTGTTTATGGCAATAGAGCACAATAGTGACTCTTCTTACCAGAAAACAACTCTTGCTCGTAGGACCAGAAACTGCATGTGATTCAACTACATTTAGGACTGGGAAACAGACACTAGCTCACCTTACAAGAAACACACTCTCCTTTTGAGAAAAGAGCACTCTTGTACTCTACTGTGTTTCCTATGGGGTCCGAACAGTGAGCTTGCTCAGAACAAAAAAAACTTTGCTTCCTACACACACGGGCCATACCTAGTTCAACTCTGCTTAGGAAACTGACAAGAACAGTGGCTCCTCTTCAGTCCAATACACTGTACATTCTGGGAACAGACGCGAGTGCCTTTTGTACTGTGTATGGCAATGGGAGGGCAATAGTGACTCTTCTTACCAGAAAACAACTCTTGCTTGTAGGATCAGAAACTGCATGTGATCAACTCCATTTATAACTGGGAAACAAACGCTAGCTCGCCTTACAATAAACACACTCTGCTTTTGAGAAAAGAGCACTCTTCTAGTCTAATGTGTTTTGTGTAGAGCCAGAATAGTGAGCTTGCTCAGAACAAAAGAACTGTGCTTCCTACACACACCGACTATATCTAGTTCAACTCTGCTTATGAAACTGACAAGAACAGTAGATCCTCTTCAGTCCAATACACTGTACATGCTGGGAACAGACGTCAGTGCTATTTGCCCTGTGTATGACAATGGGAGCGTAATCGTGACTCTTCTTAGCAGAAAACAACTCTTGCTCATAGGACCAGAAACTGCATGTGATTCAACTCCATTTAGGACTGCGAAACAAACGCTAGCTCGCCTTACAAGAAACACACTCTGCTTTTGAGAAAAGAGCACTCTTCTACTCTACTGTGTTTCCTTTGGGGTCCAAACAGTGAGCTTGCTCAGAACAAAAGAACTGTGCTTCCTACACACACGGGCTATATCTAGTTCAACTCTGCTTAGGAAACTGACAAGAACAGTAGCTCCTCTTCAGTCCAATACACTGTTCTTGCTGGGAACAGACGCCAGTGCTATTTGCCCTGTATATGACAATGGGAGTTCAATAGTGACTCTTCTTTCCAGAAAAAAAACTCTTGCTCGTAGGACCAGAAACTGCATGTGATTCAACTCCATTTAGGACTGCGCAACAAACGCTAGCTTGCCTTACAAGAAAAACACTCTGCTTTTGAGAAAAGGGCACTCTTCTACTCTAATGTGTTTCCTATGGGTTCGATAAGTGAGCTTACAGTACAAAAGAACTGTGCTTTTTACACACACGGGCCATATCTAGTTCAACTCTGCTTAGGAAACTGACAAGAACAGTAGCTCCTCAGTCCAATACACTGTACTACTGGGAACAGACGAGAGTCCTCTTTGCACTGTGTGTGGTAATGGGAGCACAATAGTGATTTTCCTTACCAGAAAACAACTCTTGCTCGTAGGATCAAAAACTGCATGTGATTCAACTCCATTTAGGACTGGGAAACAAATGCTAGCTCCCCTTAAAAGAAACACACTCTGCTTTTGAGAAAAGACCACTCTTCTACTCTACTGTGTTTCCTATAGTGCCAGAACAGTGAGCTTACTCAGAACAAAAGAACTGTGCTTCCTCCACACACGGCCATATCTAGTTCAATTCTGCTTAAGAAACTGACAAGAACAGTAGATCCTCTTCCGTCCCATACACTGTACTTGCTGGGAACAGACGCAAGTGCTATTTGCACTGTGTATGTCAATGGGAGCACAATAGTGTCTTTCCTTACCAGAAAAACACTCTAGCTCGTAGGACCAGAAACTGCATGTGATTCAACTCCATTTAGGACTGGGAACCAAACGCTATCTTGCCTTACAAGAAAAAAACTCTGCTTTTGAGAAAAGAGCACTCTTCTACTCTACTGTGTTTCCTACAGGGCCAAAACAGTGAGCTTGCTCAGAACAAAAGAACTGTGCTTCCTACACACACGGCCATATCTAGTTCAATTCTGCTTAAGAAACTGACAAGAACAGTAGATCCTCTTCCGTCCCATACACTGTACTTGCTGGGAACAGACGCCAGTGCTATTTGCCCTGTGTATGACAATGGGAGCACAATAGTGACTCTTCTTACCAGAAAACAACTCTTGCTCGTAGGACCAGAAACTGCATGTGATTGAACTCCATTTATAACTGGGAAACAAACGCAAGCTCGCCTTACAATAAACAAACTCTGCTTTTGAGAAAAGAGCACTCTTCTAGTCTAATGTGTTTTTTTGTAGGGCCAGAATAGTGAGCTTGCTCAGAACAAAAGAACTGTGCTTCCTACACACACCGACTATATCTAGTTCAACTCTGCTTAGGAAACTGAAAAGAACAGTAGATCCTCTTCAGTCCAATACACTGTACATGCTGGGAACAGACCCCAGTGCTATTTGCCCTGTGTATGACAATGGGAGTGCAATAGTGACTCTTCTTACCAGAAAACAACTCTTGCTTGTAGGACCAGAAACTGCATGTGACTCAACTCCATTTAGGACTGGGAAACAAACGCTAGCTCGATTAGAAGAAACACCCTCTGCTTTTGAGCAAAGAGCACTCTTCTACTCTACTGTGTTTCCTATGGGGACCGAACAGTGAGCTTGCTCAGAACAAAAGAACTGTGCTTCCTACACACACGGCCACATCTAGTTCAATTCTGCTTTGGAAACTGACAAGAATAGTAGATCCTCTTCAGTCAAATACACTGTACTTGCTGGGAACAGACGCCAGTGCTATTTGCCCTGTGTATGACAATTGTAGCACAATAGTGACTCTTCTTACCAGAAAACAACTCTTGCTCGTAGGACCAGAAACTGCATGTGACTCAACTCCATTTAGGACTGGGAAACAAATGCTAGTTCGCCTTACAAGAAACACACTCTGCTTTTGAGAAAAGAGCACTCTTCTACTCTACTGTGTTTCCTATGGGTTCCGAACAGTGAGCTTGCTCAGAACAAAAAAACTTTGCTTCCTACACACACGGGCCATACCTAGTTCAACTCTGCTTTGGAAACTGACAAGAACAGTAGATCCTCTTCAGTCCAATACACTGCACTTTCTGGGAACAGACGCCGGTGCTATTTGCACTGTTTATGGCAATAGAGTACAATAGTGACTCTTCTTACCAGAAAACAACTCTTGCTCGTAGGACCAGAAACTGCATGGGATTCAACTCCATTTAGGACTGGTAAACAGACACTAGCTCACCTTACAAGAAACACACTCTCCTTTTGAGAAAAGAGCACTCTTGTACTCTACTGTGTATCCTATGGGGTCCGAACAGTGAGCTTGCTCAGAACAAAAAAACTTTGCTTCCTACACACACGGGCCATACCTAGTTCAACTCTGCTTAGGAAACTGACAAGAACAGTGGCTCCTCTTCAGTCCAATACACTGTACATTCTGGGAACAGACGCGAGTGCTATTTGTACTGTGTATGGCAATGGGAGGGCAATAGTGACTCTTCTTACCAGAAAACAACTCTTGCTCGTAGGAGCAGAAACTGCATGTGATTTAACTCCATTATGACTGGGAAACAAAAGCTAGCTCGCCTTACAAGAAACACACTGTGCTTTTCAGAAAAGGGCACTCTTCTACTCTACTGGTTTTCCTATGGGGTCCGAACAGTGAGCTTGCTCAGAACAAAAGAACTGTGCTTCCTACACACACGGGCCATATCTACTTCAACTCTGCTTAGGAAACTGACAAGGACAGTAGCTCCACTTCAGTCAAATACACTGTACTTGCTGGGAACAGACACGAGTGCTATTTGCACTGTGTATGGCAATGGGAGCGCAATAGTGACTTTCCTTACGAGAAAACAACTCTTGCTTGTACGACCAGAAGCTGCATATGATTCAACTCCATTTAGGACTGGGAAACAAACGCTAGCTCGCCTTACAAGAAACACACTCTGCTTTTGAGAAAAGAGCACTCTACTACTCTACTGTGTTTCATATATGGCCACAACAGAGAGCTTGCTCAGAACAAAAGAACTGTGCTTCCTACACACATGGCCTTATCTAGTTCAATTTTGCTTAGGAAACTGACAAGAACAGTAGATCCTCTTCTGTCCAATACTCTGTACGTGCTGGGAACAGATGCCAGTACTATTTGCCCTGTGTATGACAATGGGAGTGCAAAAGTGACTCTTTTTACCAGAAAACAACACTTGCTCGTAGGACCAGAAACTGCATGTGATTGAACTCCATTTAGGACTGGAAAACAAACGCTAGCTCGCCTTACAAGGAACACACTCTGCTTTTGAGAAAAGAGCACTCTTCTACTCTACTGTGTTTCCTATGGGGTTCGAACAGTGAGCTTGCTCAGAACAAAAAAACTGTGCTTCCTACACACGGGACATATCTAGTTCAACTCTGCTTAGGAAACTGACAAGAACAGTAGATCCTCTTCAGTCCAATACACTGTACATGCTGGGAACAGACCCCAGTGCTATTTGCCCTGTGTATGACAATGGGAGTGCAATAGTGACTCTTCTTACCAGAAAACAACTCTTGCTCGTAGGACCAGAAACTGCATGTGACTCAACTCCATTTAGGACTGGGAAACAAACGCTAGCTCGATTAGAAGAAACACCCTCTGCTTTTGAGCAAAGAGCACTCTTCTACTCTACTGTGTTTCCTATGGGGTCCGAACAGTGAGCTTGCTCAGAACAAAAGAACTGTGCTTCCTACACACACGGCCATATCTAGTTTAATTCTGCTTAGGAAACTGACAAGAATAGTAGATCCTCTTCAGTCAAATACACTGTACTTGCTGGGAACAGACGCCAGTGCTATTTGCCCTGTGTATGACAATTGTAGCACAATAGTGACTCTTCTTACCAGAAAACAACTCTTGCTCATAGGCCAGAAACTGCATGTGACTCAACTCCATTTAGGACTGGGAAACAAATGCTAGTTCGCCTTACAAGAAACACACTCTGCTTTTGAGAAAAGAGCACTCTTCTACTCTACTGTGTTTCCTATGGGTTCCGAACAGTGAGCTTGCTCAGAACAAAAAAACTTTGCTTCCTACATACACGGGCCATACCTAGTTCAACTCTGCTTAGGAAACTGACAAGAACAGTAGATCCTCTTCAGTCCAATACACTGCACTTGCTGGGAACAGACGCCGGTGCTATTTGCACTGTTTATGGCAATAGAGTACAATAGTGACTCTTCTTACCAGAAAACAACTCTTGCTCGTAGGACCAGAAACTGCATGGGATTCAACTCCATTTAGGACTGGTAAACAGACACTAGCTCACCTTACAAGAAACACACTCTCCTTTTGAGAAAAGAGCACTCTTGTACTCTACTGTGTATCCTATGGGGTCCGAACAGTGAGCTTGCTCAGAACAAAAAAACTTTGCTTCCTACACACACGGGCCATACCTAGTTCAACTCTACTTAGGAAACTGACAAGAACAGTGGCTCCTCTTCAGTCCAATACACTGTACATTCTGGGAACAGACGCGAGTGCTATTTGTACTGTGTATGGCAATGGGAGGGCAATAGTGACTCTTCTTACCAGAAAACAACTCTTGCTCGTAGGACCAGAAACTGCATGTGATTTAACTCCATTATGACTGGGAAACAAAAGCTAGCTCGCCTTACAAGAAACACTCTGTGCTTTTCAGAAAAGGGCACTCTTCTACTCTACTGGTTTTCCTATGGGGACCGAACAGTGAGCTTGCTCAGAACAAAAGAACTGTGCTTCCTACACACACGGGCCATATCTACTTCAACTCTGCTTAGGAAACTGACAAGGACAGTAGCTCCACTTCAGTCAAATACACTGTACTTGCTGGGAACAGACGCGAGTGCTATTTGCACTGTGTATGGCAATGGGAGCGCAATAGTGACTTTCCTTACGAGAAAACAACTCTTGCTTGTAGGACCAGAAACTGCATGTAACTCAACTCCATTTAAGACTGGGAAACAAATGCTAGCTTGCCTTACAAGAAACACACTCTGCTTTTGAGAAAAGAGCACTCTTCTACTCCGCTGTGTTTCCTGTAGGGCCAGAATAGTGACCTTGCTCAGAACAAAAGAACTGTGCTTCCTACACACACGGGCTATATCTAGTTCAACTCTGCTTACTAAACTGACAATAACATTAGCTCCTCTTCAGTCCAATACACTGTACTTGCTGCGAAAAGACGCCAGTGCTATTTGCCCTGTGTATGACAATGGGAGCTCAATAGTGACTCTTCTTACCAGAAAACAACTCTTGCTCGTAGAACCAGAATCTGCATGTGATTCAACTCCTTTTAGGACTGGGAAACAAACACTAGCTCGCCTTACAAGAAACACACTCTGCTTTTGAGAAAAGAGCACTCTTCTACCCAACTGTGTTTCCTATGGGGTCCGAACAGTGAGCTTGCTCAGAACAAAAGAAGTGTGCTTCCTACACACATGAGCCATATCTAATTCAACTCTGCTTGGGAAACTGACAAGAACAGTAGCTACTTCTCATTCCAATACACTGTACTTCCTGGGAACAAACGCGAGTGCTATTTGCACTGTGTATGGCAATGGGAGCACAATAGTGACTCTTCTTACCAGAAAACAGCTCTTGCTCGTAGGACCAGAAACTGCATGTGATTCAACTCCATATAGACCTGGGAAACAAACGCTAGCTCGCCTTACAAGAAACACACTCTGCTTTTGAGAAAAGAGCACTCTTCTACTCTACTGTGTTTCCTATAGGAACAAAACAGTGAGCTTGCTCAGAACAAAAGAACTGTACTTCCTACACACACGGCCATATCTAGTTCAATTCTGCTTAGGAAACTGACAAGAACAGTAGATCCTCTTCAGTCCAATACACTGTACTTTCTGGGAAAAGTCGCCAGTGCTATTGCCCTGTGTATGACAATGGGAGCGCAATAGTGACTTTCCTTACCAGAAAACAACTCTTGCTCGTAGGACCAGAAACTGCATGTGACTCAACTCCATTTTAGACTGGGAAACAAATGCTAGCTCTCCTTACAAGAAACACACTCCGCTTTTGAGAAAAGAGCACTCTTCTACTCTACTGTGTTTCCTATAGGGCCAGAATAGTGAGCTTGCTCAGAACAAAAGAACTGTGGTTCCTACACACACGGGCTATATCTAGTTCAACTCTGCTTAGTAATCTGACAAGAACAGTAGCTCCTCTTCAGTCCAATATACTGTACTTGCTGGGAATAGACGCCAGTGCTATTTGCCCTGTGTATGACAATGGGAGCTCAATAGTGACTGTTCTTACCAGAAAACATCTCTTGCTCGTAGAACCAGAAACTGCATGTGATTCAACTCCATTTAGGACTGGGAAAGAAAAACTAGCTCGCCTTACAAGAAACACACTCTGCTTTTGAGAAAAGAGCACTCTTCTACACAACTGTGTTTTCTATGGGGTCTGAACAGTGAGCTTGCTCAGAAAAAAAGAACTGTGCTTCCTACACACACGAGCCATATCTAGTTCAACTCTGCTTAGGAAACTGACAAGAACCGTAGCTCCTTTTCAGTCCAATACACTCTACTTAAGGGGAACAGACGTGAGTGCTATTTGCACTGTGTATGGCAATGGGAGCACAATAGTGACTTTCCTTACCAGAAAACAACTCTTGCTCTTAGGAAAAAAAACTGCATTTGATTCAACTACATGTAGGACTGGGAAACAAACGCTAGCTCGCCTTACAAGAAACACACTTTGTTTTTGAGAAAAGAGTACTCTTCTACTCTACTGTGATTCCTATAGGGCCAGAATAGTGAGCTTGCTCAGAACAAAAGAACTGTGCTTCCTACACACACGGGTTATATCTAGTTCAACTCTGCTTAGGAAAATGACAAGAACAGTACCTCCTCTTCAGTCCAATACACTGTACATGCTGGGAACAGACGCCAGTGCTATTTGCCCTGTGTATGACAATGGGAGCACAATAGTGACTCTTCCTACCTGAAAACAACTCTTATTCGTAGGACCAGAAACTGCATGGGATTCAACTCCATTTAGGACTTGGAAACAAAAATTAGCTCTCATTACAAGAAACTCTCTCTGCTTTTGAGAAAAGAGCACTCTTCTACTCTACTGTGTTTCCTATGGGTTCCGAACAGTGAGCTTGCTCAGAACAGAAGAACTGTGCTTCCTACACACACGGGCCATATGTATTTCAACTCTGCTTAGGAAACTGACAAGAATAGTAGCTACTCTTCAGTCCAATACCCTGTAATTGGTGGGAACAGACACGAGTGCTATTTGCACTGTGTATGGCAGTGGGAGCGCAATAGTGACTTTCCTTACCAGAAAACAACTCTTGTTCGTAGGACCAAAAACTGCATGTGATTCAACTCCATTTAGTACTGGGAAAAAAACGCTACCTCGCCTTACAAGAAACACACTGTGCTTTTGAGAAATGAGCACTCTTCTACTCTACTGTATTTCCTATAGGGCCAAAACAGTGAGCTTGCTCAGAACAAAAGAACTGTGCTTCCTACACACACGGCCATATCTAGTTCAATTCTGCTTAGGAAACTGACAAGAATAGTAGATCCTCTTCAGTCCAATACAGTGTGCATGCTGGGAACAGACGCCAGTGCTATTTGCCCTGTGTATGACAACGCGGGCGCAATAATGACTCTTCTTACCAGAAAACAACTGTTGCTCGTAGGACCAGAAACTGCATGGGATTCAACTCTATTTAGGACTGAGAAACAAACACTAGCTCACCTTACAAGAAACACACTCTCCTTTTGAGAAAAGAGCACTCTTGTACTCTACTGTGTTTCCTATGGGGTCCGAACAGTGAGCTTGCTCAGAACAAAAGAACTGTGCTACCTACACACATGGGCCATATCTAGTTCAACTCTGCCTAGTAAACTGAGAAGAACAGTAGATCCTCTTCAGTCCAATACCCTGTAAAGGCTGGGAACACACGCGAGTGCAATTTGCAATGTGTATGGCAATCGGAGCGCTATAGTGACATTCCTTACCAGAAAACAAGTCTTGCTCGTTGGACCAAAAACTGCATGTGATTCAACTTCATTTAGAACTGGAAAAGAAACGCTAGCTCGCCTTACAAGAAACACACTCTGCTTTTGAAAAAAAAGAGCACTCTTCTACTCTACTGTGTTTCCTATAGGGCCAGAACAGAGAGCTTGCACAGAACAAAGGAAGTGTGCTTCCTACACTCACCGCCATATCTAGTTCAATTCTGCTTAGGAAACTGACAAGAACAGTATCTCGTCTTCAGTTAAAATACACTGTATATGCTGGGAACAGACACCAGTGCTATTTGCCCTGTGTATGACAATGGGAGCGCAATAGTGACTCTTGTTACCAGAAAACAACTCTTGCTCATAGAACCAGAAACAGCATGTGACTCCACTCCATTTTGGACTGGGAAAGAAACACTAGCTCGCCATACAAGAAGCACACTCTGCTTTTGAGAAAAGAGCACGCTTCTACTCTACTGTGTTTCCTATAGGGCCAGAACAGTGAGCTTGCTCAGATCAAAAGAACTGTGCTTCCTACACACAGGGGCCATATCTAGTTCAACTCTACTTAGGAGACTGACAAGAACAATAGCTGCTCTTCAGTCCAATACACTGTACATGCTGGGAACAGATGCCAGTGCTATTTGCCCTGTGTATGACAATGGGAGTGCAATAGTGACTCTTCTTACCAGAAAAGAACTCTTGCTCATACGACCAGAAACTGCATGTGATTCAACTCCATTTAGGACTGGGAAACAAACGCTAGCTTGCCTTACAAGAAACACACTCTGCTTTTGAGAAAAGAGCACTCTTCTACTCTACTGTGTTTCCTATGGGGTCTGAACAGTGAGCTTGCTCAGAAAAAAAGAACTGTTCTTCCTACACACACGGGCCATATCTAGTTCAACTCTGCTTAGGAAACTGACAAGAACAGTAGATCCTCTTCAGTCCAATACACTGTACTTGCTGGAAACAGACGCGAGTGCTATTTGCACTGTGTATGGCAAAGGGTGCACAATAGTGACTTTCCTTACCTAAAAACAACTCTAGCTTGTAGGACCAAAAACTGCATGTGATTCAACTCCATTTAGGACTGGGAAACAAACGCCAGCTCGCCTTACAAGAAACACATTCTGCTTTTGAGAAAAGAGCACTCTTCTACTCTACTGTGTTTCCTGTAGGGCCAGAACAGAAAGCTTGCTCAGAACAAAAGAACTGTGCTTCCTACACACACGGGCCATATCTAGTTCTACTCCTCTTAGGAAAATGACAAGAACAGTAGCTCCTCTTCAGTCCAATACACTGTACTTGCTGGGAACCAATGCCAGTGCTATTTGCCCTGTGTATGACAATGGGAGCTTAATAGTGACTCTTATTACCAGAAAACAACTCTTGCTCATAGGACGAGAAACTCCATGTGATTCAACTCCATTTAGGACTGGGAAACAAACCCTAGCTCGCCTTACAAGAAACACACTCTGCTTTTGAGAAAAGAGCACTCTCCTACTCTACTGTGTTTCCTATGGGGTCCGAACAGTGAGCTTGCTCAGAAAAAAAGAACTGTGCTTCCTACACACACGGGCCATATCTAGTTCAACTCTCCTTACGAAACTGACAAGAACAGTAGCTCCTCTTCAGTCCAATACACTGTACTTGCTGGGAACAGACGCGAGTGCTATTTGCATTATGTATGGCAATGGGAGCGCAATAGTGACTTTCATTACCAGAAAACAGCTCTTGCTCATTGGACCAGAAACTTCATGTGATTCAACTCCATGTAGGACTGGGAAACAAACGCTAGCTCGCCTTACAAGAGACACACTCTGCTTTTGAGAAAAGAGCACTCTTCTACTCTACTGTGTTTCCTATAGGGCCAGAACAGTGAGCTTGATCAGAATAAGAGAACTGTGCTTCGTACACACACGGGCCATATCCAGTTCAATTCTGCTTAGGAAACTGACAAGAACAGTAGATCCTCTTCAGTCCAATACACTGTACATGCTGGGAACAGACGCCAGTGCTATTTGCCCTGTGTACGTCAATGGGAGCGCAATAGTGACTCTTCTTACCAGAAAACAGCTCTTGCTCGTTGGACAAGAAACTCCATGGGATTCAACTCCATTTAGGACTGGGAAACAAACGCTAGCTTGCCTTACAAGAAACACACTCTGCTTTTGAGAAAAGAGCACTCTTCTACTCTACTGTGTTTCCTACGGGGTCCGAACAGTGAGCTTGCTCAGAACAAAAAAACTGTGCTTCCTACACACGGGCCATATCTAGTTCAACTCTGCTTAGGACACTGACAAGAAAGAACAGTGGCTCCTCTTCAGTCCAATACACTGTACTCTCTGGGAACAGACGTGAGTGGTATTTGCACTTTGTATGGCAATGGGATGGCAATAGTGACTCTTCTTACCAGAAAACAACTCTTGCTCGTAGGACCAGAAACTGCATGTGACTCAAATTCATTTAGGACTGGGAAACAAACGCTAGCTCGTCTTACAAGGAACACACTCTGCTTTTGAGATAAGAGCACTCTTCTACTCTACTGGGTTTCCTATAGGGCCAGAACAGTGAGCATGCTCAGAACAAAAGAACTGTGTTTCCTGCACAATGGCCATATCTAGTTCAATTCTATTTAGGAAACTGACAAGAACAGTAGATCCTCTTCAGTCCAATACACTGTACATGCTGGGAATGGACACCAGTGCTATTTGCACTGTGTATGGCAATGGGAGCGAAATAGTGACTCTTCTTTCCAGAAAACAACTCCTGCTCATAGGACAAAAAACTCCATTTGATTCAACTCCATTTCGGACTGGGAAACAAACGCTAGCTCGCCTTACAAGAGACACACTCTGCTTTTGAGAAAAGAGCACTCTTCTACTCTACTGTGTTTCCTATGGCACTGAACAGTGAGCTTGCTCAGAACAAAAGAACTGTGCTTCCTACACATACAGCCATATCTAGTTCAACTCTGCTTAGGAAACTGACAAGAACAGTAGCTCCTCTTCAGTCCAATACACTGTATTGCTGGGAACAGACGCGAGTGCTATTTGCACTGTGTATGACAATGGGAGCACAATAGTGACTCTTCTTACCAGAAAACAACTCTTGCTCGTTAGACCACAAACTGCATGTGACTCAACTCCATTTAGGGAAACAAACACTAGCTCGCCTTACAAGAAACACTCCGCTTTTGAGAAAAGAGCACTCTTCTACTCTACTGTTTTTCCTATGTGGTCTCAACAGTGAGCTTGCTCAGAACAAAAGAACTGTACTTCCTACACACACGGGCCATATCTAGTTCAACTCTGCTTAGGAAACTGACAAGAACAGTAGATCCTCTTCAGTCCAATACACTGTACTTGCTGATAACAGACGAGAGGGCTATTTGCACTGTGTATGGCAAAGGGAGCACAATAGTGACTTTCCTTACCAGAAAACAAATCATGCACGTAGGACCAAAAACTGCATATGATTCAACTCCATTTAGGACTGGGAAACAAACACTAGCTGGCCTTACAAGAAACACACTCTGCTTTTGAGAAAAGACCACTCTTCTACTCTACTGTGTTTCCTATGGGTTCCGAACAGTGAGCTTGCTCAGAACAAAAGAACTGTGCTTCCTACACACACGGGCCATATGTATTTCAACTCTCCTTAGGAAACTGACAAGAATAGTAGCTCCTCTTCAGTCCAATACCCTGTACTTGCTGGGAACAGACACGAGTGCTATTTGCACTGTGTATGGCAGTGGGAGCGCAATAGTGACTTTCCTTACCAGAAAACAACTCTTGTTCGTAGGACCAAAAACTGCATGTGATTCAACTCCATTTAGTACTGGGAAAAAAACGCTAGCTCGCCTTACAAGAAACACACTGTGCTTTTGAGAAATGAGCACTCTTCTACTCTACTGTATTTCCTATAGGGCCAAAACAGTGAGCTTGCTCAGAACAAAAGAACTGTGCTTCCTACACACACGGCCATATCTAGTTCAATTCTGCTTAGGAAACTGACAAGAATAGTAGATCCTCTTCAGTCCAATACAGTGTACATGCTGGGAACAGACGCCAGTGCTATTTGCCTAGTGTACGTCAATGGGAGTGCAATAGTGACTCTTCTTACCAGAAAACAGCTCTTGCTCGTTGGACAAGAAACTCCATGGGATTCAACTCATTTAGGACTGGGAAACAAACGCTAGCTTGCCTTACAAGAAACACACTCTGCTTTTGAGAAAAGAGCACTCTTCTACTCTACTGTGTTTCCTATGGGGTCCGAACAGTGAGCTTGCTCAGAACAAAAGAACTGTGCTTCCTACACACATGGGCCATATCTAATTCAACTCTGCTTAGGAAACTGACAGGAACAGTAGCTCCTCCTCAGTCCAATACAGTGTATTTGCTGGGAACAGACGCGTGTGCTATTTGTACTGTGTATGGCAATGGGAGCAAAATAGTGACTCTTCTTACCAGAAAACAACTCTTGCTCATACGACCAGAAACTGCATGTGATTCAACTCCATTTAGGACTGGGAAACAAACGCTAGCTTGCCTTACAAGAAACACACTCTGCTTTTGAGAAAAGAGAACTCTTCTACTCTACTGTGTTTCCTATAGGGCGAGAACAGTGAGCTTGCTCAGAACAAAAGAACTGTACTTCCTACACACACGGGCCATATCTAGTTCAACTCTGCTTAGGAAACTGAGAAGAAAAGTAGCTCTTCTTCAGTCCAATACACTGTACATGCTGGGAACAGACGCGAGTGCAATTTTGCACTGTGTATGGCAATGAGAGCACAATAGTGACATTCCTTACCAGAAAACAAGTTTTGCTCATAGAACCAAAAACTGCATGTGATTCAACGCCATTTAGGACTGGGAAACAAACGCCAGCTCGCCTTATAAGAAACACACTCTGCTTTTGAGAAAAGAGCACTCTTCTACTCTATTGTGTTTCCAACGGGGTACCGAACAGTGATCTTGCTCACAACAAAAGAACTGTGCTTCCTACACACACGGCAATATCTAGTTCAATTCTGCTTAGGAACCTGACAAGAACAGTAGATTCTCTTCATTCCAATACTCTGTACTTGCTGGGAACAAAGCGAGTGCTATTTGCACTATGTATGGCAATGAAAGCGCAATAGTGACTTTCCTTACCAGAAAAAAACTCTTGCTCATAGGACCAGAAACTGCATGTGATTCAACTGCATATAGGACTGGGAAAAAAAGGCTTACTCGCCTTACAAGAAACACACTCTGCTTTTGAGAAAAGAGCACACTTCTACTCTACTGTGTTTCCTATGGTGTCTGAACAGTGAGATTGCTCAGAACAAAAGAACTGTCCTTCCTACACACACGGGCCATATCTAGTTCAACTCTGCTTAGGAAACTGACAAGAACAGTAGATCCTCTTCAGTCCAATACACTCTACTTGCTGACAACAGACGAGAGGGCTCTTTGCACTGTGTATGGCAAAGGGAGCACAATAGTGACTTTCTTTACCAGAAAACAAATCTTGCACGTAGGACCAAAAACTGCATATGATTCAACTCCATTTAGGACTGGGAAACAAACGCTAGCTCGCCTTACAAGAAACACACTCTGTTTTTGAGAAAAGAGCACTCTTCTACTCTACTGTGTTTCCTATAGGGACAGAACAGAAAGCTTGCTCAGAACAAAAGAACTGAGCTTCCTACATACACGGCCATAACTAGTTCAATTCTGCTTAGGAAACTGACAAGAACAGTAGATCCTTTTCAGTCCAATACACTGTACATGCTGACGAACAGACGCGAGTGTTATTTGTACTGTGTATGGCAATGGGAGCACACTAGTGTCTCTTCTTACCAGAAAACAACTCTTGCTCGTAGGACCAGAAACTGCATGTGATTCAACTCCATTTAGGACTGGGAAACAAACGCTAGCTCGCCTTACAAGAAAACACACTCTGCTTTTGAGAAAAGAGCACTCTTCTACTCTACTGTGTTTCCTATGGGGTTCGAACAGTGAGCTTGCTCAGAACAAAAGAACTGTGCATCCTACACACTCAGGCCATATCTAGTTCAACTCTGCTTAGGAAACTGACAAGAATAGTAGATCCTCTTCAGTCCAATACACTGTACTTGCTGGGAATAGACTCTAGTGCTATTTACACTGTGTATGACAATTGGAGCGCAATAGTGACTCTTCTTACCAGAAAACAACTCTTGCTCGTAGGACCAGAAACTGCATGTGACTCAACTCCATTTAGGACTGGGAAACAAACGCTAGCTCGATTACCAGAAACACACTCTGCTTTTGGGAAAAGAGCACTCTTCTACTCTACTGTGTTTCCTATGGGGTCCAAACAGTGAGCTTGCTCAGAACAAAAGAACTGTGCTTCCTACACACACGGGACATATCTACTTCAACTCTGCTTAGGAAACTGAGAAGAACAGTAGCTTCTCTTCAGTCCAATACACTGTACTTGCTGGAAACAGACGCGAGTGCTATTTGCACTGTGTATGTCAATGGGAGCGCAATAGTGACTCTTCTTACCAGAAAACAACTCTTGCTCGAAGGACCAGAAACTGCATGGGATTCAACTCCATTTCTTACTGGGAAACAAACACTAGCTGGCCTTACAAGAAACACACTCTGCTTTTGAGAAAAGACCACTCTTCTACTCTACTCTGTTTCCTATGGGTTCCGAACAGTGAGCTTGCTCAGAACAAAAGAACTGTGCTTCCTACACACACGGGCCATATGTATTTCAATTCTGCTTAGGAAACTGACAAGAATAGTAGCTCCTCTTCAGTCCAATACCCTGTACTTGGTGGGAACAGACACGAGTGCTATTTGCACTGTGTATGGCAGTGGGAGCGCAATAGTGACTTTCCTTACCAGAAAACAACTCTTGTTCGTAGGACCAAAAACTGCATGTGATTCAACTCCATTTAGTACTGGGAAAAAAACACTAGCTCACCTTACAAGAAACACACTGTGCTTTTGAGAAATGAGCACTCTTCTACTCTACTGTATTTCCTATAGGGCCAAAACAGTGAGCTTGCTCAGAACAAAAGAACTGTGCTTCCTACACACACGGCCATATCTAGTTCAATTCTGCTTAGGAAACTGACAAGAATAGTAGATCCTCTTCAGTCCAATACAGTGTACATGCTGGTAACAGACGCCAGTGCTATTTGCCCTGTGTATGACAACGTGAGCGCAATAATGACTCTTCTTATCAGAAAACAACTGTTGCTCGTAGGACCAGAAACTGCATGGGATTCAACTCTATTTAGGACTGGGAAACAAACACTAGCTCACCTTACAAGAAACACACTCTCCTTTTGAGAAAAGAGCACTCTTGTACTCTACTGTGTTTCCTATGGGGTCCGAACAGTGAGCTTGCTCAGAAAAAAAGAACTGTGCTTCCTACACACACGGGCCATATCTAGTTCAACTCTGCTTAGTAAACTGAGAAGAACAGTAGATCCTCTTCAGTCCAATACCCTGTAAATGCTGGGAACACACGCGAGTGCAATTTGCAATGTGTATGGCAATGGGAGCGCTATAGTGACATTCCTTACCAGAAAACAAGTCTTGCTCGTTGGACCAAAAACTGCATGTGATTCAACTTCATTTAGAACTGGAAAAGAAACGCTAGCTCGCCTTACAAGAAACACACTCTGCTTTTGAAAAAAAAGATCACTCTTCTACTCTACTGTGTTTCCTATAGGGCCAGAACAGTGAGCTTGCACAGAACAAAGGAAGTGTGCTTCCTATACTCACCGCCATATCTAGTTCAATTCTGCTTAGGAAACTGACAAGAACAGTATCTCGTCTTCAGTTAAAATACACTGTATATGCTGGGAACAGACACCAGTGCTATTTGCCCTGTGTATGACAATGGGAGCGCAATAGTGACTCTTGTTACCAGAAAACAACTCTTGCTCATAGAACCAGAAACAGCATGTGACTCCACTCCATTTTGGACTGGGAAAGAAACACTAGCTCGCCATACAAGAAACACACTCTGCTTTTGAGAAAAGAGCACACTTCTACTCTACTGTGTTTCCTATAGGGCCAGAACAGTGAGCTTCCTCAGATCAAAAGAACTGTGCTTCCTACACACAGGGGCCATATCTAGTTCAACTCTACTTAGGAGACTGACAAGAACAATAGCTGCTCTTCAGTCCAATACACTGTACATGCTGGGAACAGATGCCAGTGCTATTTGCCCTGTGTATGACAATGGGAGTGCAATAGTGACTCTTCTTACCAGGAAAGAACTCTTGCTCATACGACCAGAAACTGCATGTGATTCAACTCCATTTAGGACTGGGAAACAAACGCTAGCTTGCCTTACAAGAAACACACTCTGCTTTTGAGAAAAGAGCACTCTTCTACTCTACTGTGTTTCCTATGGGGTCCGAACAGTGAGCTTGCTCAGAAAAAAAGAACTGTTCTTCCTACACACACGGGACATATCTAGTTCAACTCTGCTTAGGAAAATGACAAGAACAGTAGATCCTCTTCAGTCCAATACACTGTACTTGCTGGAAACAGACGCGAGTGCTATTTGCACTGTGTATGGCAAAGGGAGCACAATAGTGACTTTCCTTACCAGAAAACAAATCTAGCTCGTAGGACAAAAAACTGCATGAGATTCAACTCCATATAGGACTGGGAAACAAACGCTAGCTCGCCTTACAAGAAACACATTCTGCTTTTGAGAAAAGAGCACTCTTCTACTCTACTGTGTTTCCTATAGGGCCAGAACAGTGAGCTTGCTCAGAACAAAAGAACTGTGCTTCCTACACACACGGGCCATATCTAGTTCAACTCCTCTTAGGAAAATGACAAGAACAGTAGCTCCTCTTCAGTCCAATACACTGTACTTGCTAGGAACCAATGCCAGTGCTATTTGCCCTGTGTATGACAATGGGAGCTTAATAGTGACTCTTATTACCAGAAAACAACTCTTGCTCATAGGACCAGAAACTGCATGTGATTCAACTCCATTTAGGACTGGGAAACAAACCCTAGCTTGCCTTACAAGAAACACACTCTGCTTTTGAGAAAAGGGCACTCTCCTACTCTACTGTGTTTCCTATGGGGTCCGAACAGTGAGCTTGCTCAGAAAAAAAGAACTGTGCTTCCTACACACACGGGCCATATCTAGTTCAACTCTCCTTACGAAACTGACAAGAACAGTAGCTCCTCTTCAGTCCAATACACTGTACTTGCTGGGAACAGACGCGAGTGCTATTTGCACTATATATGGCAATGGGAGCGCAATAGTGACTTTCATTACCAGAAAACAACTCTTGCTCATAGGACCAGAAACTGCATGTGATTCAACTCCATGTAGGACTGGGAAACAAACGCTAGCTCGCCTTACAAGAAACACACTCTGCTTTTGAGAAGAGAGCACTCTACTCCTCTACTGTGTTTCCTATAGGGCCAGAACAGTGAGCTTGATCAGAATAAGAGAACTGTGCTTCGTACACACACAGGCCATATCCAGTTCAATTCTGCTTAGAAAACTGACAAGAACAGTAGATCCTCTTCTGTCCAATACACTGTACATGCTGGGAACAGACGCCAGTGCTATTTGCCCTGTGTACGTCAATGGGAGCGCAATAGTGACTCTTCTTACCAGAAAACAGCTCTTGCTCATTGGACAAGAAACTGCATGGGATTCAACTCATTTAGGACTGGGAAACAAACGCTAGCTTGCCTTACAAGAAACACACTCTGCTTTTGAGAAAAGAGCACTCTTCTACTTTACTGTGTTTCCTATGGGGTCCGAACAGTGAGCTTGCCCAGAACAAAAGAACTGTGCTTCCTACACACATGGGCAATATCTAATTCAACTCTGCTTAGGAAACTGACAGGAACAGTAGCTCCTCCTCAATCCAATACAGTGTATTTGCTGGGAACAGACGCGTGTGCTATTTGTACTGTTTATGGCAATGGGAGCAAAATTATGACTCTTCTTACCAGAAAACAACTCTTGTACATAGGACAACAAACTGCATGTGACTCAACTCTATTTAGGACTGGGAAACAAATGCTAGCTCGCCTTCCAAGAAAAACACTCTGCTTTTGTGAAAAGAGCACTCTTCTACTCTACTGTGTTTCCTGTGGGGTCCGAACAGTGAGCTTGCTCAGAACAAAAGAACTGTGCTTCCTAAACACACGGCCATATCTAATTCAATTCTGCTTAGGAACCTGACAAGAACACTAGATCCTCTTCAGTTCAATACATTGTACATGCTGGGAACCGATGCCAGTGCTATTTGCCCTGTGTATGACAATGGGAGCGCAATAGTGACTCTTCTTACCAGAAAACAACTCTTGCTCGTAGGACCAGAAACTGCATGTGATTCAACTCCATTCAGGACAGGAAAACAAACGCTAGCTCGCCTTTCAAGAAACACACTCTGCTTTTGAGAAAAGAGCACTCTTCTACTCTACTGTGTTTCCAATAGGGCCAGAACAGTGAGCTTGATCAGAACAAGAGAACTGTGCTTCCTACACACACGGCCATATCTAGTTCAATTCTGCTTAGGAAACTGACAAGAACAGTAGATTCTCTTCAGTCCAATACACTGTACTTGCTGGGAACAGACGCCAGAGCTATTTGCCCTGTGTATGACAATGGGAGCGCAATATTGACTCTTCTTACCAGAAAACAACTCTTGCTCATAGACCAGAAACTGCATGTGATTCAAATCCATTTAGGACTGGGAAACAAACGCTAGCTCGCCTTACAAGAAACACACTCTGCTTTTGAGAAAAGAGCACTCTTCTACTCTTCTGTGTTTCCTATAGGGCCAGAACAGTGAGCTTGTTCAGAACAAAAGAACTGTGCTTCCTACACACACGGGCCATAACTAGTTCAACTCTGCTTAGAAACCTGACAAGAATAGTAGCTGCCCTTCTGTCCAATACACTGTACTTGCTGTGAACAGACGCCAGTGCTATTTGCACTGTGTATGGCAATGGGAGCGCAATAGTGACTTTCCTTACTAGAAAACAACTCTTGCTGGTAGGACCACAAACTGCATGTCACTCAACTCCATTTAGGACTGGGAAACAAACACTAGCTCGCCTTACAAGAAATACAATATGCTTTTGTGAAAAGAGTACTCTTCTACTCTACTGTGTTTCCTATGGGGTCCGAACAGTGAGCTTGCTCAGAACAAAAGAACTGTGCTTCCTACACACATGGGCCATATCTGGTTCAACTCCTCTTAGGAAAGTGACAAGAAGAGTAGCTCCTCTTCAGTCCAATACACTGTACTTGCTGGGAACAGACGCGAGTGCTATTTGCACTACATATGGCAATAGGAGCGCAATAGTGACTTTCCTTACTAGAAAACAACTCTTGCTGGTAGGACCACAAACTGCATGTCACTCAACTCCATTTAGGACTGGGAAACAAACACTAGCTCGCCTTACAAGAAACACACTCTGCTTTTGAGAAAAGAGCACTCTTCTACTCTACTGTGTTTCCTATAGGGCCAGAACAGTGAGCTTGCTCAGAACAAAAGACCTGTGCTTCCTACACACACGGGCCGTATCTGGTTCAACTCTGCTTAGGAAACTGACAAGAACAGTAGCTCCTCTTCAGTCTAATACACTGTACTTGCTGGGAAAAGACGCGTGTGCTATTTGCCCTGTGTATGACAATGGGAGCGCAATAGTGACTTTCCTTACCAGAAAACAACTCTTGCTCGTAGGACGAGAAACTGCATGTGATTCAAATCCATTTAGGACTGGGAAATAAATGCTAGCTCGCCTTAAAAGAAACACACATCTGCTTTTGAGAAAAGAGCACTCTTCTACTCTATATTGTTTCCTATGGAGTCCGAACAGTGAGCTTGCTCAGAACAAAAGAACTGTGCTTCCTACACACACGGGCCATATCTAGTTCAACTCTGCTTAGGAAACTGACAAGAACAGTAGATTCTCTTCAGTCCAATACACTGTACATGCTGAGAACCGACGCCAGTGCTATTTGCCCTGTGTATGACAATGGGAGCGCAATATTGACTCTTCTTACCAGAAAACCACGCTTGCTCGTAGGACCACAAACTGCATGTGATTCAACTCCATTTAGGACTACAAAACAAACGCTAGCTCGCCTTACAAGAAACACACTCTGTTTTTGAGAAAAGAGCACCCATCTACTCTACTGCGTTTCCTATGGTGTCCAAACAGTGAGCTTGCTCAGAACAAAAGATCTGTGCTTCCTACACACATGGACCATATCTAGTTCAACTCTGCTTAGGAAACTGAGAAGAACAGTAGCTCCTCTTCAGTCAAATACACTGTATTTGCTGGGAACAGACGCGAGTGCTATTTGCACTGTGTATGGCATTTGTGGCGCAATAGTGACTCTTCTTACCAGAAAAAAACTCTTGCTCATAGGACCAAAAACTGCATGTGACTCAATTCCATTTAGGACTGAAAATCAAACGCGAGCTCGCCTTACAAGAAACACACTCTGCTTTTGAGAAAAGAGCACTCTTCTACTCTATTGTGTTTCCTATGGGGTCCGAACAGTGAGCTTGCTCTGAACAAAAGAACTGTGCTTCCTACACACACGGCCATACCTAGCTCAATTCTGTTAGGAACCTGACAAAAACAGTAGCTCCTCTTCAGTCCGATACACTGTACTTGCTGGGAACAGACGCGAGTGCTATTTGCACTGTGTATGGCAATGGGAGCGCAATAGTGACTTTCCTTACTAGAAAACAATTCTTGCTCGTAGGACCAGAAACTGCATGTGATTCAACTCCATTTAGGACTGGGCAACAAATGCTAGCTCGCCTCACATGAAACACACCCTGCTTTTGAGAAAAGAGAACTCTTCTACTCTACTGTGTTTCCTATGGGGACCGAACAGTGAGCTTGCTCAGAACAAAAGAACTGTGCTTCCTATACACGCGGCCATATCTAGTTCAACACTGCATAGGAAACTGACAAGAACAGTAGATCCTCTTCAGTCCAATACTCTGTACATGCTGGGACAGACGCCAGTGCTATATGCACTGTGTATGGCAGTGGGAGGGCAATAGTGACTCTTATTACCAGAAAAAAACTCTTGCTCGTAGGACCAGAAACTGCACGGGATTCAATTCCATTTCTGACTGGGAAACAAACACTAGCTTGCCTTTCAAGAAACACATTCTGCTTTTGAGAAAAGAGCACTCTTCTAATCTACAGTGTTTCCAATGGTGTCCGAACAGTGAGCTTGCTCAGAACAAAAGAACTGTGCTTCCTACACACACGGGCCATATCTAGTTCAACTCTGCTTAGGAAACTGACAAGAACAGTAGCCCCTCTTCAGTCCAATACACTGTCCTTGCTGGGAACAGACGCGAGTGCTATTTGCATTATGTATGGCAATGGGAGCGCATTAATGACTTTCCTTACCAGAAAACAACTCTTGCTCATAGACCAGAAACTGCATGTGATTCAACTCCATTTAGGACTGGGAAACAAACGCTAGCTCGCCTTACAAGAAACACACTCTGCTTTTGAGAAAAGAGCACTCTTCTACTCTACTGTGTTTCCTATAGGGCCAGAACAGTGAGCTTGCTCTGAACAAAAGAACTGTGCTTCCTACACACACGGCCATATCTAGTTCAATTCTGCTTAGGAACCTGACTAGAACAGTAAATTCTCTTCAGTCCAATACACTGTACATGCTGAGAACCGACGCCAATGCTATTTGCCCTGTGTATGACAATGGGAGCGCAATATTGACTCTTCTTACCAGAAAACCACGCTTGCTCGTAGGACCACAAACTGCATGTGATTCAACTCCATTTAGGACTACAAAACAAACGCTAGCTCGCCTTACAAGAAACACACTCTGTTTTTGAGAAAAGAGCACCCATCTACTCTACTGCGTTTCCTATGGTGTCCAAACAGTGAGCTTGCTCAGAACAAAAGATCTGTGCTTCCTACACACATGGACCATATCTAGTTCAACTCTGCTTAGGAAACTGAGAAGAACAGTAGCTCCTCTTCAGTCCAATACACTGTATTTGCTGGGAACAGACGCGAGTGCTATTTGCACTGTCTATGGCATTTGGGGCGCAATAGTGACTCTTCTTACCAGAAAAAAACTCTTGCTCATAGGACCAAAAACTGCATGTGACTCAATTCCATTTAGGACTGAAAATCAAACGCGAGCTCGCCTTACAAGAAACACACTCTGCTTTAGAGAAAAGAACACTCTTCTCCTCTACTCTGTTTCCTACAGGGCCAGAACAGTGAGCTTGCTCTGAACATTATAACTGTGCTTCCTACACACACGGGCCATATCTAGTTCAACTCTGCTTAGGAAACTGACAAGAACAGTAGCTCCTCTTCAGTCCGATACACTGTACTTGCTGGGAACAGACGCGAGTGCTATTTGCACTGTGTATGGCAATGGGAGCGCAATAGTGACTTTCCTTACTAGAATACAATTCTTGCTCGTAGGACCAGAAACTGCATGTAATTCAACTCCATTTAGGACTGGGCAACAAATGCTAGCTCGCCTCACATGAAACACACCCTGCTTTTGAGAAAAGAGAACTCTTCTACTCTACTGTGTTTCCTATGGTGACCGAACAGTGAGCTTGCTCAGAACAAAAGAACTGTGCTTCCTACACACGCGGCCATATCTAGTTCAACACTGCTTAGGAAACTGACAAGAACAGTAGATCCTCTTCAGTCCAATACTCTGTACATGCTGGGACAGACGCCAGTGCTATATGCACTGTGTATGGCAGTGGGAGGGCAATAGTGACTTTCCTTACCAGAAAACAACTCTTGCTCGTAGGACCAGAAACTGCATGTGATTCAACTCCATTTAGGACTGGGAAACAAACGCTAGCTCGCCTTTCAAGAAACACACTCTGCTTTTGAGAAAAGAGCACTCTTCTACTCTACTGTGTTTCCTATAAGGCCAGAACAGAGAGCTTGCTCAGAACAAAAGAACTGTGCTTCCTACATACACGGCCACATCTAGTTCAATTCTGCTTAGCAAACTGACAAGAACAATAGATCCTTTCAGTCCAATTCACTGTACATGCTGGGAACAGACGCCAGTGCTATTTGTGTTGTGTATGGCAATGGGAGCCCAATAGTGACTCTTCTTACGAGAAAACTACTCTTGCTCGTAAGACCAAAAACTGCATGTGACTCAACTCCATTTAGGACTGGGAAACAAACACTAGCTAGCCTTACAAGAAACACAATCTGCTTTTGAGAAAAGAGCACTCTTCTACTCTACTGTGTTTCCTATAGGACCAGAGCAGTGAGCTTGCTCAGAACAAAAGAACTGTGCTTCCTACACACACGGGCCATATCTAGTTCAATTCTGCTTAGGAAACTGACAAGAACAGTGGAACCTCTTCAGTCCAATACACTGTACATGCTGGGAACAGACGCCAGTGCTATTTGCCCTGTGTATGGCAATGGGAGCACAATAGTGACTTTCCTTACCAGAAATAAACTCTTGCTCGTAGGACCAGAAACTGCATGTGATTCAACTCAATTTAGGACTGGGAAACAATCGCTAGCTTGCCGTACAAGAAACACACTCTGCTTTTGAGAAAAGAGCACTCTTCTACTCTACTGTGTTTCCTATAGGGTCCGAACGGTGAGCTTGCTCTGAACAAAAGAACTGTGCTTCCTACACACACGGCCATATCTAGTTCAATTCTGCTTAGGAACCTGACAAGAACAGTAGATCCTCTTCAGTCTGATACACCGTACTTGCTCGGAAGAGACGCCAGTGCTATCTGTCCTGCGTATGGCAATGGCAGCGCAATAGTCACTATTTATACCATAAAACAACTCTTGCTTGTAGGATTAGAAACTGCATGTGATTCAACTCCATTTAGGACTGGGCAACAAATGCTAGCTCGCATCACATGAAACACACCCTGCTTTTGAGAAAAGAGAACTCTTCTACTCTACTGTGTTTCCTATGGGGACCGAACAGTGAGCTTGCTCAGAACAAAACAACTGTGATTCCTACACAAACGGCCATATCTAGTTCAACACTGCTTAGGAAACTGACAAGAACAGTAGATCCTCTTCAGTCCAATACACTGTACTTGCTGTGAACAGACGCGAGTGCTATTTGCACTGTGTAGGGCCATTGGAGCACAATAGTGACTTTCCTTACCAGAAAACAACTCTTGCTCGTAGGACCAGAAACTGCATGTCATTCAACTCCATTTCAGACTGGGAAAGAAACGCTAGCTCGCCTTACAAGAAACACACTCTGCTTTAGAGAAAAGAGCACTTTCTACACTACTGTGTTTCCTATGGGGTCCAAACAGTGAGCTTGCTCAGAACAAAAGAACTGTGCTTCCTACACACATGAACCATAAGTAGTTCAACTCTGCTTAGGAAACTGACAAGAACAGTAGCTCCTCTTCAGTCCGATACACTTTACTTGCTGAGAACAGACACGAGTGCTATTTGCAATGTGTATGGCAATGGGGCACAATAGTGACTCATCTTACCAGAAAACAACTCTTGCTCGTAGGACAAAAAACTGCATGTGACTCAACTCCATTTAGGACTGGGAAACAAACTCTATCTCGCCTTACAAGAAACACACTCTGCTTTTGAGAAAAGAGCACTCTTCTACTCAATAGTGTTTCCTATAGGGCCAGAACAAGGAGCTTACTCAGAACTAAAGAACTGTGCTTCCTACACACACGGGCCATATCTAGTTCAACTCTGCTTAGGAAACTGAGAAGAACAGTAGCTCCTTTTCAGTCCAATACACTGTACTTACTGGGAACAGACAGGAGGGCTATTTGCACTGTGTATGGCAATGGGAGCGCTATAGTGACTTTCCTTACCAGAAAACAACTCTTGCTCGTAGGAACACAAACTGCATTGGATTCAACTCCATTTAGGACTGGGAAACAAACGCTAGCTCGCCATACAAGAAACACACTCTGCTTTTGAGAAAAGAGCACTCTTCTACTCTACTGTGTTTCCTACGGGGTCCGAACAGTGAGCTTGCTCAGAACAAAAAAAATGTGCTTCCTACACACAGGGCCATATCTAGTTCAAGTCTGCTTAGGAACCTGAGAAGAACAATAGATCCTCTTCTATCCAATACACTGTACTTGCTGCGAACAGAAAGGAGTGCTATTTGCACTGTGTATGGCATTTGGGGTGCAATAGTGACTCTTCTTACCAGAAAACAACTCTTGTTCATAGGACCACAAACTGCATGTGACTCAATTCCATTTAGGACTGAAAATCAAACGCGAGCTCGCCTTACAAGAAACACACTCTGCTTTAGAGAAAAGAGCACTCTTCTCCTCTACTCTGTTTCCTACAGGGCCAGAACAGTGAGCTTGCTCAGAACATTATAACTGTGCTTCCTACACACACGGGCCATATCTAGTTCAACTCTGCTTAGGAAACTGACAAGAACAGTAGCTCCTCTTCAGTCTGATACACTGTACTTGCTGGGAACAGATGCGAGTGCTATTTGCACTGTGTATGGCAATGGGAGCTCAATAGTTAGACTTTCCTTACCAGAAAACAACTCTTGCTCGTAGGACCAGAAACTGCATGTGATTCAACTCTAATTAGGACTGGGAAACAAACGCTAGCTTGCCCTACAAGAAACACACTCTGCTTTTGAGAAAAGAGCACTCATCTACTCTATTGTGTTTCCTATGGGGTCCGAACAGTGAGCTTGCTCTGAACAAAAGAACTGTGCTTCCTACACACACGGCCATACCTAGCTCAATTCTGCTTAGGAACCCGACAAAAACAGTAGCTCCTCTTTAGTCCGATACACTGTACTTGCTGGGAACAGACGCGAGTGCTATTTGCACTGTGTATGGCAATGGGAGCGCAATAGTGACTTTCCTTACTAGAAAACAATTCTTGCTCGTAGGACCAGAAACTGCATGTGATTCAACTCCATTTAGATCTGGGCAACAAATGCTAGCTCGCCTCACATGAAACACACCCTGCTTTTGAGAAAAGAGAACTCTTCTACTCTACTGTGTTTCCTATGGGGACCGAACAGTGAGCTTGCTCAGAACAAAAGAACTGTGCTTCCTATACACACAGCCATATCTAGTTCAACACTGCTTAGGAAACTGACAACTACAGTAGATCCTCTTCAGTCCAATACTCTGTACATGCTGGGACAGACGCCAGTGCTATATGCACTGTGTATGGCAGTGGGAGGGCAATAGTGACTCTTATTACCAGAAAAAAACTCTTGCTCGTAGGACCAGAAACTGCACGGGATTCAATTCCATTTCTGACTGGGAAACAAACACTAGCTTGCCTTTCAAGAAACACACTCTGCTTTTGGAAAAGAGCACTCTTCTAATCTACAGTGTTTCCTATAGGGCCTGAACAGTGAGCTTGCTCAGAACAAAAGACCTGTGCTTCCTACACACACGGGCCGTATCTGGTTCAACTCTGCTTAGGAAACTGACAAGAACAGTAGCTCCTCTTCAGTCCAATACACTGTACTTGCTGGGAACAGATGCAAGTGCTATTAGCACTGTGTATGACAAAGGGAGCGCAATAGTGACTTTCCTTACCAGAAAACAACTCTTGCTCGTAGGACCAGAAACTGCATGTGATTCAAATCCATTTAGGAATGGGAAACAAATGCTAGCTCGCCTTACAAGAAACACATATCTGCTTTTGAGAAAAGAGCACTCTTCTACTCTATATTGTTTCCTATGGAGTCCGAACAGTGAGCTTGCTCAGAACAAAAGAACTGTGCTTCCTACACACACGGCCATATCTAGTTCAATTCTGCTTAGGAACCTGACTAGAACAGTAGATTCTCTTCAGTCCAATACACTGTACATGCTGAGAACCGACGCCAGTGCTATTTGCCCTGTGTATGACAATGGGAGCGCAATATTGACTCTTCTTACCAGAAAACCACGCTTGCTCGTAGGACCACAAACTGCATGTGATTCAACTCCATTTAGGACTACAAAACAAACGCTAGCTCGCCTTACAAGAAACACACTCTGTTTTTGAGAAAAGAGCACCCATCTACTCTACTGCGTTTCCTATGGTGTCCAAACAGTGAGCTTGCTCAGAACAAAAGATCTGTGCTTCCTACACACATGGACCATATCTAGTTCAACTCTGCTTAGGAAACTGAGAAGAACAGTAGCTCCTCTTCAGTCCAATACACTGTATTTGCTGGGAACAGACGGGAGTGCTATTTGCACTGTCTATGGCATTTGTGGCGCAATAGTGACTCTTCTTACCAGAAAACAACTCTTGCTCATAGGACCAAAAACTGCATGTGACTCAATTCCATTTAGGACTGAAAATCAAACGCGAGCTCGCCTTACAAAAAAAAACACTCTGCTTTAGATAAAAGAGCACTCTTCTACTCTACTGTGTTTCCTATAGGGCCAGAACAGTGAGCTTGCTCAGAACATAAGAACTGTGCTTCCTACACACACGGGACATATCTACTTCAATTCTGCTTAGGAAACTGACAAGAACAGTAGCTCCTCTTCAGTCTGATACACTGTACTTGCTGAGAACAGACGCGAGTGCTATTTGCACTGTGTATGGCAATTGGAGCACAATAGTGATTCGTCTTACCAGAAAACAACTCTTCCTCGTAGGACAAAAAACTGCATGTGACTCAACTCCATTTAGGACTGGGAAACAAACTCTATCTCGACTTACAAGAAACAAACTCTGCTTTTGAGAAAAGAGCACTCTTCTATTCTTCTGTGTTTCCTATAGGGCCAGAAAAGTGAGCTTGCTCAGAACAAAAGAATTGTGCTTCCTACACACAGGGGCCATATCTAGTTCAACTCTGCTTAGGAAACTGAGAAGAGCAGTCTCTCCTCTTCAGTCCAATACACTGTACTTGCTGGGAAGACAAGTGAGTGCTATTTGCACTGTGTATGGCAATGGGAGCGCAATAGTGACTTTCCTTACCAGAAAACAACTCTTGATCGTAGGACCAGAAACTGCATGTGTTTCAACTCCATTTAGGACTGGGAAACAAAAGACAGCTCGCCTTACAAGAAACACACTATGCTTTAGAGAAAAGAACACTCTTCTACTCTACTGTGTTTCCTATGTGGTCTGAACTGTGAGCTTGCTCAGAACAAAAGAACTGTGCTTCCTACACACTCGGACCATATGTAGTTCAACTCTGCTTAGGAAACTGACAAGAACAGTAGTTCCTATTCAGTCCAATACACTGTACTTGCTGGGAACAGACGCGAGTGCTATTTGCACTGTGTATGGTAATGGGAGCACAATAGTGACTTTCCTTACCAGAAAACAACTCTTGCTCGTAGCACCACAAACTGCATGTGATTCAACTCCATTTAGGACTAGGAAACAAACGCTAGCTCGCCTTACAAGAAACACACTCTGCTTTTGAGAAAAGAGCACGCTTCTACTCTACTGCGTTTCCTATGGGGTCCAAACACTGAGCTTGCTCAGAACAAAAGAACAGGGCTTCCTACACAAATGGACCATATCTAGTTCAACTCTGCTTAGGAAACTGACAAGAACAGTAGCTCCTATTCAATCCAATACACTGTACTTTCTGGGAACAGACGCGAGTGCTATTTGTACTGTGTATGGCATTTGGAGCGCAATAGTGACTCTTCTTACCAGAAAACAACTCTTGCTCATAGGACCAAAAACTGCATGTGACTCAACTCCATTTAGGACCGGGAATCAAACGCGAGCTCGCCTTACAATAAACACACTCTGCTTTAGAGAAAAGAACACTCTTCTACTCTGCTGTGTTTCCTACAGGACCAGAACAGTGTGCTTGCTCAGAACATAATAACTGTGCTTCCTACACACACGGGCCATATCTAGTTCCACTCTGCTTAGGAAACTGACAAGAACAGGAGCTCCTCTTCAGTCTGATACACTGTACTTGCTGAGAACAGACGCGAGTGCTATTTGCACTGTGTATGGCAATTGGAGCACAATAGTGACTCGTCTTACCAGAAAACAACTCTTGCTCGTAGGACAAAAAACTGCATGTGACTCAACTCCATTTAGGACTGGGAAACAAACTCTAGCTCGCCTTACAAGAAACACACTCTGCTTTTGAGAAAAGAGCACTCTTCTACTCTACTGTGTTTCCTATAGGGTCAGAACAGTGAGCTTTCTCAGAACAAATAAACTGTGCTTCCTAGACACACGGGCCATATCTAGTTCAACTCTGCTTAGGAAACTGAGAAGAACAGTAGCTCCTCTTCAGTCCAATACACTGTACTTGCTGGGAACAAACGGGAGTGCTATTTGCACTGTGTATGGCAATGGGAGCGCAATAGTGACTTTCCTTACCAGAAAACAACTCTTGCTTGTAGGACCAGAAACTGCATGTGATTCAACTCCATTTAGGACTGGGAAAAAAACGCTAGCTCACCTTACAAGAAACACACTCTGCTTTAGAGAAAAAAGCACTCTTCTAGTCTACTGTGTTTCCTATGGGGTCGAAACAGAGAGCTTGCTCAGAAGAAAAGAACTGTGCTTCCTACACACACGGAACATATGTAGTTCAACTCTGCTTAGGATCCTGACAAGAACAGTAGCTCCTCATCAGAACAATACACTGTATATGCTGGGAACAGACGCGAGTGCTATTTGCACTGTGTATGGCAATGAGAGCACAATAGTGACTTTCCTTACCAGAAAACAACTCTTGCTCATAGGACCAAAAACTGCATGTGACTCAACTCCATTTAGGACCGGGAATCAAACACGAGCTCGCCTTACAATAAACACACTCTGCTTTAGAGAAAAGGACACTCTTCTACTCTGCTGTGTTTCCTACAGGACCAGAACAGTGAGCTTGCTCAGAACATAAGAACTGTGCTTCCTAAACACACGGGCCATATCTAGTTCCACTCTGCTTAGGAAACTGACAAGAACAGTAGCTCCTCTTCAGTCTGATACACTGTACTTGCTGAGAACAGACGCGAGTGCTATTTGCACTGTGTATGGCAATTGGAGCACAATAGTGACTTTCCTTACTAGAAAACAATTCTTGCTCGTAGGACCAGAAACTGCATGTAATTCAACTCCATTTAGGACTGTGCAACAAATGCTAGCTCGCCTCACATGAAACACACCCTGCTTTTGAGAAAAGAGAACTCTTCTACTCTACTGTGTTTCCTATGGGGACCGAAGAGTGAGCTTGCTCAGAACAAAAGAACTGTGCTTCCTACACACGCGGCCATATCTAGTTCAACACTGCTTAGGAAACTGACAAGAACAGTAGATCCTCTTCAGTTCAATACTCTGTACATGCTGGGACAGACGCCAGTGCTATATGCACTGTGTATCGCAGTGGGAGGGCAATAGTGACTCTTATTACCAGAAAAAAAACTCTTGCTCGTAGGACCAGAAACTGCATGGGATTCAATTCCATTTCTGACTGGGAAACAAACACTAGCTTGCCTTTCAAGAAACACACTCTGCTTTAGAGAAAATAGCACTCTTCTACTCTACTGTGTTTCCTATGGGGTCCGAACAGTGAGCTTTCTCAGAACAAAAGAATTGTGCTTCCTACACACACAGCAATATCTAGTTCAATTTTGCTTAGGAACCTGACAAGAACAGAAGCTCCTCTTCAGTCCAATACACTGTACTGCTGGGAACAGACGCCAGTGCTATTTGTCCTGTGTATGGCAATGGCAGCGCAATAGTGACTATTCTTATCATAAAACAACTCTTGCTCGTAGGACCAGAAACTGCATGTGATTCACCTCCATTTAAGACTGCAAAACAAACGCTAGCTCGCCTTACAAGAAACACAATCTGCTTTAGAGAAAAGAGCACTCTTCTACTCTACTGTGTTTCCTATATGGGCAGAACAGTGAGCTTGCTCAGAACAAAAGAACTGTGATTCCTACACACGGGCCATATCTAGTTCAACTCTGCTTAGGAAACTGACAAGAACAGTAGCTCCTCTTCAGTCCGATACACTGTACTTGCTGGGAACAGACTCGAGTGCTATTTGCACTGTGTATGGCAATAAGCGCACAATAGTGAAACTTCTTACCAGAAAACAACTCTTCCTCGTAGGAACAGAAACTGCATTTGATTCAACTCCATTTAGGACTGAGAAACAAACGTTAGCTCGCCTTACAAGAAACACGCTCTGCTTTTGAGAATAGGGCACACATCTACTCTACTGTGTTTCCTATCGGGCCCAAACAGTGAGCTTGCTCAGAACAAAAGAACTGTGCTTCCTACACACACGGGTCATATCTAGTTCAACTCTGCTTAGGAAACTGACAAGAACAGTAGCTCCTCTTCAGTACAATACACTGTAATTGCTGGAAAAAGACGCGAGTGCTATTTGCACTGTGTATGGCAATGGGAGCACAATAGTGACTTTCCTTACCAGAAAAAACTCTTGCTCATAGGACGAGAAACTGCATGTGATTCAACTCCATTTAGGACTGGGAAACACACACTAGCTCGCCTTACAAGAAACACAATCTTCTTTTGAGGAAAGAGCACTCTTCTACTCTATTTTGTTTCCTATAGGGCCAGAACAGTGAGCTTGCTGAGAACAAAAAAACTGTGCTTCCTACACACAGGGGCCATATCTAGTTCAACTCTGCTTAGGAAACTGACAAGAACAGTAACTCCTCTTCAGTCCAATACACTGTACATGCTGGCTACAGACGCCAGTGCTATTTGCCCTGTGTATGATAACTGGAGCGCAATAGTGACTCTTCTTACCAGAAAACAACTCCTGCTCGTGGGACCAGAAACTGCATGTGATTCAACTGCATTTCGGACTGGGAAACCACAGCTAGCTCGCCTTACAAGAAACACACTCTGATTTTGAGAAAAGAGCACTCTTCTACTCTACTGTGTTTCCTATGGGGTCCGAACAGTGAGCTTGCTCAGAACAAAAGAACTGTGCTTCCTACAAACACGGCCATATCTAGTTCAACTCTGCTTAAGAAACAGATAAGAACAGTAGATCCCCTTCAGTCCAATACACTGTACATGCTGGGAATAGACGAAAGTGCTATTTGCCCTGTGTATGACAATGGGAGCGCAATAGTGACTCTTCTTACCAGAAAACAATTCTTGTTCGTAGGACCAGAAACTGCATGTGATTCAACTTCATTTAGTACTGGGAAACAAATGCTAGCTCGCCTTACAAGAAACACACTCTGCTTTTGAGAAAAGAGCACTCTTCTACTCTACTGTGTTTCCTATAGGGCCAGAAGAGTGAGCTTGCTCAGAACAAAAGAACTGTGCTTCCTACACACACGGCCATATCTAGTTCAATTCTGCTTAGGAAACTGACAAAAACAGCAGATCCTCTTCAGTCCAATACACTGTACATGCTGGGAACAGACGCCAGTGCTATTTGCCCTGTGTATGACAATGGGAGTGCAATAGTGACTCTTCTTACCAGAAAACAACTCTTCCTCGTAGGACCAGAAACTGCATGTGATTCAACTCCATTTAGAACTGGGAAACAAACGCTAGCTCGCCTTACAAGAAACACACTCTGCTTTTGAGAAAAGAGCACTCTTCTATTCTACTGTGTTTCCTAAAGGGCTAGAATAGTGAGCTTGCTCAGAACAAAAGAACTGTGCTTCCTACACACACGAGCCATATCTAGAGTTGTTTTCTGGTAAGAAGAGTCAATATTGTGTTCCCATTGCCATACACAGTGCAATAGCACACGCGTCTGTTCCCAGCAAGTACAGTGTATTTGACTGAAGAGTATGTCCTGTTCTTGTCAGTTTCCTAAGCAGTGTTGAACTAGATATGGCCTGTGTGTGTTGGAAGCACAGCTCTTTTGTTCTGAGCAAGCTCACTGTTCGGATCCCATAGGAAACACAGTAGAGTAGAAGAGTGCCCTTTTCTCAAAAGGAGAGTGTGTTTCTTGTAAGGCGAGCTAGCGGTTGTTTCCCAGTCCGAAATGGAGTTGAGTCACATGCAGTATTTGGTCCTACGAGCAAGAGTTGTTTTCTGGTACAAAGAGACACTATTGGGCTCCCATTGCTATACACAGTGCAATTAGCACTCGCGTCTGTTCCCAGCAAGTACAGTGTATTGGAATGAAGAGGAGCTACTGTTCTTGTCAGTTTCATAAGCAGAGTTGAACTATACATGGCCCGTGTGTGTAGGATACACACTTCTTTTGTTCTGAGCAAGCTCACTGTTTTGGCCATATAGGAAACACATTAGAGTAGAAGAGTGCTCTTTTCTCAAAAGCAGAGTGTGTTTCTTGTAAGGCCAGCTAGCGTTTGTTTCCCAGTCCTAAATGGAGTTGAATCACATGCAGTTTCTGGTCCTACGATGAAGAGTTGTTTTCTGGTAAGAAGAGTCACTATTGCGCTCCCATTGTCATACACAAGGCAAATAGCACTGGCGTCTGTTCCCAGGATTTACAGTTTATTGGACTGAAGAGGAGCTATTGTTCTTGTCAGTTTCCTAAGCAGAGTTGAAGTAGATGTGGCTCGTGTGTGTAGGAAGCACAGTTCTTTGTTCTGAGCAAGCTCACTGTTCTGGCCCTATAGGAAACACATTAGAGTAGAATACTGCTCTTTTCTCAAAATCAGAGTGTGTATCTTGTAAGGCAAGCTAGCATTTGTTTCCCAGTCCTAAATGGAGTTGAATCACATGCAGTTTCTGTTCCTATGAACAAGAGTTGTTTTCTGCTAAGAAGAGTCACTATTGCGCTCCCATTGCCATACACAGGGCAAATAGCACTGGCATCTGTTCCCAGCATGTACAGTGTATTGGACGGAAGAGGATCTACTGTTCTTGTCAGTTTCCTAAGCAGAATTGAATTAGATATGGCTGTGTGTGTAGGAAGCACAGTTTTTTGTTCTGAGCAAGCTCAATGTTTTGGCCCTACAGGAAACACATTAGAGTAGAAGAGTGCTCTTTTCTCAAAAGCAGAGTCTGTTTCTTGTAAGGCAAGCTAGCGTTTGTTTCCCAGTCCTAAATGGAGTTGAATCACATGCAATTTCTGGTCCTACGAGCAAGAGTTGTTTTCTGGTATGGAAAGTCACTATTGTGCTCCCATTCACATACACCGTGCAAATAGCACTCGCGTCAGTTCCCAGCAAGTACAGTGTATTGGACTGAAGAGGAGCTACTGTTCTTGTCAGTTTCCTAAGGAGAGATCAACTAGATATGGCCCGTGTGTGTAGGAAGCACAGTTCTTTTGTTCTGAGCAAGCTCACTGTTCTGGCCTTATAGGAAACACATTAGACTAGAATACTGCTCTTTTCTCAAAAGCAGAGTGTGTTTCTTGTTAGGCGAGCTAGCGTTTGTTTCCCAGTCCTATATGGAGTTGAATCACATGCTGTTTCTTGTCCTACGAGCAAGAGTTGTTTTCTGGCAAGGAAAGACACCATTGTGCTCCCATTGCCATATATAGTGCAAATACCACTCTTGTCTGTTCCCAGCAAGTACAGTGTATTGGACTGAAGAATAGCTACTGTTCTTGTCAGTTTCCTAAGCAGAGTTGAAATAGATATAGCCCGTGTGTGTAGGAAGCACAGTTCTTTTGTTCTGAGCTAGCTGACTGTTCGGACCCCATAGGAAACACAGTAGAGTAGAAGAGTGCTCTTTTCTCAAAAGCAGAGTGTGTTTCTTGTAAGGCGAGCTAGCGTTTGTTTTCCCATCCTAAATGGAGTTGAATCACATGCATTTTCTGGTTCTACGAGGAAGAGTTGTTTTCTGGTAAGAAGAGTCACTATTGCGCTCCCATTGTCATACACAGGGCAAATAGCATTGGCGTCTGTTCGCAGCATGTACACTGTATTGGACTGAAGAGGAGCTACTGTTCTTTTCAGTTACCTAAGCAGAGTTGAACTAGGTATGGCCCGTGTGTGTAGGAAGCAAAGTTCTTTTGTTCTGAGCAAGCTCACTGTTCTGGCCCTATAGGAAACACAATAGAGTAGAAGAGTGCTCTTTTCTCAAAAGCAGAGTGTGTTTCTTCTAAGGCGAGCTAGCGTTTGTTTCCAAGTCCTAAATGGAGTTGAATCACATGCAGTTTTTGGTCCTACGAGCAAGAGTTGTTTTCTGGTAAGAAGAGTCACTATTGTGCTCCCATTGCCATACACAGGGTAAATAGCACTCGCGTCTGTTCCCAGCAAGTACAGTGTATTAGACTGAAGAGGAGCTACTGTTCTTGTCAGTTTCCTAAGCAGAGTTGAACTAGATAGGGCCCGTGTGTGTAGAAAGCACAGTTCTTTTGTTCTGAGCAAGCTCACTCTTGTGGCCGTATAGGAAACACAGAAGAGTAGAAGAGTGCTCTTTTCTCAAAAGCAGAGTGTGTTTCCTGTAAGGCAAGCTAGAGTTTGGTTCCCAGTCCAAAATGGAGTTTAATCACATGCATTTTCTGGTACTATGAGCAAGAGTTATTTTTCTGGTAAGAAGAGTCACTATTGTGCTACCATTGCCATACACAGTGCAAATAGCACTCGCGTCTGTTCCCAGCAAGTACAGTGCATTGGACAGAAGAGGAGCTACTGTTCTTGTCAGTTTCTTAAGCAGAGTTGAAGTAGATATGTACCCTGTGTGTGAAGCACAGTTCTTTTGTTCTGAGCAAGCTCACTTTTTGGATCCCATAGGAAATAAAGTAGAGTAGAAGAGTGCCCTTTTCTCAAAAGCAGAGTGTGTTTCTTGTAAGGCTAGCTAGTGTTTGTTTCCCAGTCAGAAACGGAGTTGAATCCCATGCAGTTTCTGCTCCTACGAGCAAGTGTTGTTTTCTGGTAAGAAGAGTCACTATTGTGCTCCCATTGCCATACACACTGCAAATAGCACTCACGTCTGCTCCCAGCAAGTACAGTGTATTGGACTGAAGAGGAGCTACTGTTCTTGTCAGTTTCCTAAGCAGAGTTGAACTAGATATAGCACGTGTGTGTAGGAAGCACAGTTCTTTTGTTCTGAGCAAGCTCACTGTTCTTGCCCTATAGGAAACACAGTAGAGTAGAAGAGTGCTCTTTTCTCAAAAGCAGAGTGTGTTTCTTGTAAGGCAAGCTAGCGTTTGTTTCCCATTCCTAAATAGAGTTGAATCACGTGCAGTTTCTGTCCTACGAGCAAGAGTTGTTTTCTGGAAAGGAAAGTCACTATTGTGCTCCCTTTGCCATACACAGTTCAAATGGCTCTCGCGTCTGTTCCCAGCATGTACAGTCTATTGGACTGAAGAGTTTCTACTGTTCTTGTCAGTTTTCTAAGCAGAATTGAACTAGATATGGCCCATGTGTGTAGGAAGCACAGTTCTTTTGTTCTGAGCAAGCTCACTCTTCTGGCCCTATAGGAAACACAGTAGAGTAGAAGAGTGCTCTTTAATCAAAAGCAGAGTGTGTTTCTTGTAAGGCGAGCTAGCGTTTGTTTCCCAGTCTTAAATGGAGTTGAATCACATGGAGTTTCCGTTCCTACGAGCAAGAGTTGTTTTCTGGTAAGGAAAGTCACTATTGCGCTCCCATTGCCATACACAGTGCAAATAGCACTCGCGTCTGTTCTTGTCAGTTTCCTAAGCAGAGTTGAACTAGATATGGCCCGTGTGTGTAGGAAGCACAGTTCTTTTGTTCTGAGCAAGCTCACTGTTTGGACACCATAGGAAACACAGTAGAGTAGAAGTGTGCTCTTTTCTCAAAAGCAGAGTGTGTTTCTTGTAAGGCGAGCTAGCATTTGTTTCCCAGTCTTAAATGGAGTTGAATCACATGCAGTTTCTGGTCCTACTGGCAAGAGGTGTTTTCTAGTAAGAAGAGTCACTATTGTGCTCCCATTGCCATACACAGTGCAAATAGCACTGGCGTCTGTACCCAGCATTTAGAGTGTATTGGACTGAAGAGGATCTACTGTTCTTGTCAGTTTCCTAAGCAGAATTGAACTAGATATGGCCCGTGTGTGTAGGAAGCACAGTTCTTTTGTTCTGAGCAAGCTCACTGTTCTGGCCCTATAGGAAACACAGTAGAGTAGAAGAGTGCTCTTTTCTCAAAAGCAGAGTGTGTTTCTTGTAAGGCGAGCTAGCGTTTGTTTCGAGTCCTAAATGGAGTTGAATCACATGCAGTTTGTGGTCCTACGATCAAGAGTTTTTTCTGGTAATAAGAGTCACTATTGTGCTCCCATTGTCATACTCAGGGCAAATAGCACTGGCCTCTGTTCCCAGCATGTACAGTGTATTGGATTGAAGAGAATCTACTGTTCTTGTCAGGTTCATAAGCAGAGTTGAACTAGATATGGCCAATGTGTGTAGGAAGCACAGTTCTTTTGTACTCAGCAAGCTCACTGTTCTGGCCCTATAGGAAAAACAGTAGAGTACTAGAGTGATCTTTAATCAAAAGCAGAGTGTCTTTCTTGTAAGGCAAGCTAGCGTTTGTTTCCCAGTCCTAAATGGAGTTGAATCACATGCAGTTTCCGTTCCTATGAGCAAGAGTTGTTTTCTGGTAAGGAAAGTCACTATTGCGCTTCCATTGCCATACACAGTGCAAATAGCACTGTCGTCTGTACCCAGCATGTACAGCGTATTGGACTGTAGAGGATGAACTGTTCTTTTCAGTTTCCTAAGCAGAGTTGAAATAGATATGGCCCGTGTGTGTAGGAAGCACAGTTCTTTTCTTCTGAGCAAGCTCACTGTTTGGACCCAATAGGAAACACAGTAGAGTAGAAGAGTGCTCTTTTCTCAAAAGCAGAGTGTGTTTCTTGTAAGGCGAGCTAGCGGTTGTTTCCCAATCCTAAATGGAGTTGAATCACATCCAGTTTCTGGTCCTACGAGCAAGAGTTGTTTTCTGGTAAAAAAGAGTCACTATTGTGCTCCCATTGCCATACACAGTGCAAATAGCACTGGCGTCTGTAACCAGGTTGTACAGCGTATTGGACTGAAGAGGATCTACTCTTCTTTTCAGTTTCCTAAGCAGAGTTTAACTAGATATGGCCCGTGTGTGTAGGAAGCACAGTTCTTTTGTTCCGAGCAAGCTAATTGTTCGGACCCCATAGGAAACACAGTAGAATAGAAGAGTGCTCTTTTCTCAAAAGCAGAGTGTGTTTCTTGTAAGGCGAGCTAGCGTTTGTTTCCCACTCCAAAATGGAGTTGAATCACATGCAGTTTCTGGTCCTACGAACAAGGGATGTTTTCTGGTAAGGAAAGTCACTATTGTGCTCCTTTTGCCATAAACAGTGCAAATAGCACTCACGTGTGTTCCCAGCAAGTACAGTGTATTGGACTGAAGAGGAGCTACTGTTCTTGTCAGTTTCCTAAGCAGAATTCAACAAGATATGGCCCGTGTGTGTAGGAAGCACAGTTCTTTTGTTCTGAGGAAGCTCACATTTCGAACCCCATAGGAAACACAGTAGATTAGAAGAGTGCATTTTTCTCAAAAGCAGAGTGTGTTTCTTGTAAGGCGAGCTAGCGTTTGTTTCCCAATCCTTAATGGAGATGAAATACACATGCAGTTTCTGGTCCTACGAGCAAGAGTTATTTTCTGGTAAGAAGAGTCACTATTGCGCTCCCATTGCCATACATAGTACAAATAACACTCGCGTCTGTTTCCAGCAAGGACAGCGTATTGGTATGAAGAGGAGCTACTGTTCTTGTCAGTTTCCTAAGCAGAGTTGAACTAGATAAGGTCCGTGTGTCTAGGAAGCACAGTTCTTTTGTTCTGAGCAAGCTCACTGTTCGAACTCCATAGGAAACACAGTAGAGAGAAGAGTGCTCTTTTCTCAAAAGCAGAGTGTGTTTCTTGTAAGGCGAGCTACCGTTTGTTTCCCAGTCCTAAATGGAGTTGAAATACACATGCAGTTTCTGGTCCTACGAGCAAGAGTTGTTTTCTGGTTAGAAGAGTCACAATTGAGCTCCCTTTGCCATACACAATGCAAATAGCCCTCGCGTCTGTTCCAGCAAGTACAGTGTATTGGAATGAAGAGGAGCTACTGTTCTTGTCAGTTTCCTAAGCAGAGTTGAACTAGATATGGCCCGTGTGTGTAGGAAGCACAGTTCTTTTGTTCTCAGCAAGCTCACTGTTCGGACCCCTAGAAAACACAGTAGAGTAGAAGAGTGCTCTTTTCTCAAAAGCAGAGTGTGTTTCTTGTAAGGCGAGCTAGCGTTTGTTTCCCAGATCTAAATGGAGTTGAATAACATGCAGTTTCTGGTCCTACAAACAAGAGTTGTTTTCTGGTAAGAAGAGTCACTATTGCGCTCCCATTGTCATACACAGGGCAAATAGCACTGGCGTCTCTTCCCAGCATGTACAGTGTATTGGACTGAAAAGGAGCTACTGCTCTAGTCAGGTTCCTAAGCAGAGTTGAACTAGATATGGCCCCTGTGTGTGGGAAGCACAGTTCTTTTGTTCTCAGCAAGCTCACTGTTCAGACCCCATAAAAAACACAGTAGAGTAGAAGAGTGATCTTTTCTCAAAAGCAGAGTGTGTTTCTTGTAAGGCGAGCTGGCGTTTGTTTCCCAGTCCTAAATGGAGTTGAATCACATGCAGTTTCTGGTCCTAGGAACAAGAGTTGTTTTCTGGTAAGAAGAGACACTATTGTGCTCCCATTGTCATACACAGTGCAAATAGCCCTCGCGTCTGTTCCCAGCAAGTACAGTGTATTGGACTGAAGAGGAACTACTGTTTTTGTCAGTTTCCTAAGCAGAGTTTAACTAGATATGACTGTGTGTGTAGGAAGCACAGTTCTTTTGTTCTGAGCAAGCTCACTGTTTGGACCCCATAGGAAACACAGTAGAGTAGATGTGTGCCCTATTCTCAAAAGCAGAGCGTGTTTCTTGTAAGGCGAGCTAGCGTTTGTTTCCCAGTCTTAAGTGGATTGAATCAAATGCAGTTTCTGGTCCTACGAGCAAGAGTTTTTTTCTTGTAAGAAGAGTCACTATTGTGCTCCAATTGCCGTACACAGTGCAAATAGCACTCGCGTCTGTTCCCAGTAAGTACAGTGTATTGGACTGAAGAGGAGCTACTGTTCTCGTTAGTTTCCTAAGCAGAGTTGAACTAGATATGGCCCATGTGTTTAAGAAGCACAGTTCTTTTGTTCTGAGCAAGCTCACTTTTCGGACCCCATAGGAAACACAGTAGAGTAGAAGAGTGCATTTTTCTCAAAGGCCGAGTATGTTTCTTGTAAGGCGAGCTAGCATTTGTTTCCCAGTCCTAAATGGAGTTGAAATACACATGCAGTTTCTGGTCCTACGAGCAAGAGTTGTTTTCTGGTAAGAAGAGTCACTATTGCGCTCCCTTTGCTATACACAGTGCAAATAGCCCTCGCGTCTGTTCCCAGCAAGTACAGTGTATTGGACTGAAGAGGAGCTGCTGTTCTTGTCAGTTTCCTAAGCAGAGTTGAACTAGATATGGCCCAAGTGTGTAGGAAGCACAGTTCTTTTGTACTCAGCAAGCTCACTGTTCTGGCCCTATAGGAAACACAGTAGAGTAGAAGAGTGCTCTTTCCTCAAAAGCAGACTGTGTTTTTTGTAAGGCGAGCTAGCATTTGTTTCGCAGTCATAAATGGAGTGGAATCACATGCAGTTTCCGTTCCTACAAGCAAGAGTTGTTTTCTGGTAAGGAAAGTCACTATTGTGCTCCTCTTGCCATACAAAGTGCAAATAGCACTCTCGTCTGTTCTTGTCAGTTTCCTAAGCAGAGTTGAACTAGATATGGCCCGTGTGTACAGGAAGCACAGTTCTTTTGTTCTGAGCAAGCTCACTGTTCGGACCCCATAGGAAACACAGTAGAGTAGAAGAGTGCTCTTTTCTCAAAAGCAGAGTGTGTTTCTTGTAAGGCGAGCTAGCGTTTGTTTCCCAGTCCTAAATGGAGTTGAATCACATCCAGTTTCTGGTCCTACGCGCAAGAGTTGTTTTCTGGTAAGGAAAGTCACTATTGCGCTCCCATTGCCAAACACAGTGCAAATAGCACTCACATCTGTTCCCAGCAAGTACAGTGTATTGGACTGAAGAGGAGCTAATGTTCTTGTCAGTTTCCTAAGCAGAATTGAACTGGATATGGCCATTTGTGTAGGAAGCACAGTTCTTTTGTTCTGAGCAAGCTCATTGTTCTGGCCCTATAGGAAACAGAGTAGAGTAGAAGAGTGCTCTTTTCTCAAAAGCAGAGTGTGCGTCTTGTAAGGCAAGCTAGCGTTTGTTTCCCAGTCCTAAATGGAGATGAATCACATGCAGTTTTTGGTCCTATGAGCAAGAGTTGTTTTCTCGTAAGGATAGTCACTATTGTGCTCCCATTGCCATACACAGTGCAAATAGCACTTGCGTCTGTTCCCAGCAAGTACAGTGTATTGGACTGAAGAGGAGCTACTGTTCTTGTCAGTTTCCTAACCAGAGTTGAACTAGATATGGCCCGTGTGTGTAGGAAGCACAGTTCTTTTGTTCTGAGCAAGCTCACTGTTTGGACCCCGTAGGAAACACAGTAAAGTAGAAGAGTGCTCTTTTCTCAAAAGCTGAGTGTGTTTAGTGTAAGGCAACCTAGTGTTTGCTTCCCAGTCCTAAATGGAGTTGAATCACATGCAGTTTCTGGTCCTAAGAGCAAGAGATGTTTTCTGGTAAGAAGTGTCACTATTGCGCTCCCATTGCCATACACAGAGCAAATAGCAATTGCGTCTGCTCCCAGCAAGTACAGTGTATTGGATTGAAGAGGAGCTACTGTACTTGTCAGTTTCCTAAGCAGACTTGAACTAGATATGGCCCGTGTGTGTAGGAAGCACAGTTCATTTGTTCTGAGCAAGCTCACTGTCCGGACCCCATAGGAAACACAGTAGAGTAGAAGAGTACTCTTTTCTCAAAAGCAGAGTGTGTTTCTTGTAAGGCGAGCTAGCATTTGTTTCCCAGTCGTAAATGATGTTGAATCACATGCAGTTTCTGGTCCTACGAGTAGAGTTGTTTTTTGGTAAGAGGAGTCACTATTGAGCTCCCATTGCCATACACAGTGCAAATAGCACTTGCGTCTGTTCCAATCAAGTACAGTGTATTGGACTAAAGAGGAGATACTGTTCTTGTCAGTTTCCTAAGCAGAGTTGAACTAGATATGGCCCGTGTGTATAGGAAGCACAGTTCTTTTGTTTTGAGCAAGCTCACTTTCTGGCCCTATAGAAAACACAGTAGAGTAGGAGAGTGCTCTTTTCTCAAAAGCAGAGTGTGTTTCTTGTAAGGCGAGCTAATGTTTGTTTCCCAGTCCTAAAAGGAGTTGAATGACATGCAGTTTTTGGTCCTACGATCAAGTGTTGTTTTCTGGTAAGAAGAGTCACTATTGTGCTCCCATTGCCATACACAGTGCAAATAGCTCTCGATTCTGTTCCCAGCAAGTACAGTGTATTGGACTGAAGAGGAGCTACTGTACTTGTCAGTTTCCTAATCAGAGTTGAACTAGATATGGCCCGTGTGTTTAGGAAGCACAGTTCTTTTGTTCTGAGAAAGCTCACTGTTTGGACCCCATAGGAAACACAGTAGAGTAGAAAAGTGCTCTTTTCTCAAAAGCAGAGTGTGTTTCTTATAAGGCGAGCTGGCATTTGTTTCCCAGTCCTAAATGGAGTTGAATCACATGCAGGTTCTGGTCCTACAAGCAAGATGTGATTTCTGGTAAGAAGAGTCACTATTGCCCTCCCATTGTCATACACAGGGCAAACATCACTGTCGTCTGTTCCCAGCATGTACAGTGTATTGGACTGAAGAGGATCTACTGTTCTTGTCAGTTTCCTAAGCAGAATTGAACTAGATATGGCCATGTGTGTAGGAAGCACAGTTCTTTCGTTCTGAGCAAGCTCACTGTTCTGGCCCTATAGGAAACACAGTAGAGTAGAAGAGTGCTCTTTTCTCAAAAGCAGAGTGTGTTTCTTGTAAGGCGAGCTAGCATTTGTTTCCCACCCCTAAATGGAGTTGAATCACATGCAGTTTTTGGTCCTACGCGCAAGAGTTGTTTTCTGGTAAGGAAAGTCACTATTGTGCTCCCATTGCCAAACACAGTGCAAATAGCACTCGCATCTGTTCCCAGCAAGTACAGTGTATTGGACTGAAGAAGAGCTACTGTTCTTGTCAGTTTCCTAAGCAGAATTAAACTGGATATGGCCATTTGTGTAGGAAGCACAGTTCTTTTGTTCTGAGCAAGCTCACTGTTCTCGCCCTATAGGAAACACAGTAGAGTAGAAGAGTGCTCTTTTCTCAAAAGCAGAGTGTGTTTCTTGTAAGGCGAGCTAGCGTTTGTTTCCCAGTCCTAAATGGAGTTGAATCACATGCAGTTTTTGGTCCTACGAGCAAGAGTTGTTTTCTGGTAATAAAGTCACTATTGCGCTCCCATTGCCAAACACAGTGCAAATAGCACTGGCGTCTGTACCCAGCATGTACAGCGTATTGGACTGAAGAGGATCTACTGTTCTTTTCAGGTTCCTAAGCAGAGTTGAACTAGATATGGCCCGTGTGTGGAGGAAGCACAGTTCTTTTGTTCTGAGCAAGCTCACTGTTCGGAACCCATAGGACACATAATAGAGAAGAAGAGTGCTCTTTTCTCAAAAGCAGAGTGTGTTTCTTGTAAGGCAAGCTAGCTTTGATTCCCAGTCCTAAATGAATTTGAATCACATGCAGTTTCTTGTCCTACAAGTAGAGTTATTTTTTGGTAAGAAGAGTCACTATTGTGCTCCCATTGTCATACACAGGGCAAATAGCACTGGCATTTGTTCCCAGCATGTACAGAGTATTGGACTGAAGAGGATGTACTGTTCTTGTCAGGTTCCTAAGAAGAGTTGAACTAGATATGGCCCGTGTGTGTATGAAGCACATTTCTTTTGTTCTGAGCAAGCTCACTGTTCTGGCCCTATAGGAAACATAGTAGAGTAGAAGAGTTATCTTTTCTCAAAAGCAGAGTGTGTTTCTTGTAAGGCAAGCTAGCTTTTGTTTCCCAGTCCTAAATGGAGTTGAATCCCATGCAGTTTCTGGTTTTGGAGCAAGAGTTGTTTTCTGGTAAAAAAGAGTCACTATTGCGCTCCCAATGCCATACACAGTGCAAATAGCACTCGCATATGTTCCCAGCAAATACAGTGTATTGGACTGAAGGGGATCTACTGTTCTTGTCAGTTTCCTAAGCAGAGTTGAACTAGATGTGGCCCGTGTGTATAGGAAGCACAGTTCTTTTGTTCTGTGAAAGTTCACTGTTGTGACCACATAGGAAACACAGTAGAGTAGAAGAGTGCTCTTTTCTCAAAAGCCGAGTGTGTTTCTTGTAATGCGAGCCAGTGTTTGCTTCCCAGTCCTAAATGGATTTGAATCACATGCAGTTTCTGGTCCTACAAGCAAGAGATTTTTCTGGTAATAAAAGTCACTATTGAGACGGGCGGTGGTAGCGCATGCCTTTAATCCCAGCACTTGGGAGGCAGAGACAGGTGGATCTCTGTGAGTTCGAGGCCGACCTGGGCTACCAAGTGAGTCCCAGGAAAGGCGCAAAGCTACACAGAGAAACCCTGTCTTGAAAAACCAAAAAAAAAAAAAAGTCTTTATTGGGCTCCCATTGTCATACACAGTGCAAATAGCACTGGCGTCTGTTCCTAGCAAGTACAGTGTATTGGACTGAAGAGGATCTACTGTTCTTGTCAGTTTCCTAAGCAGAATTGAACTAGATATGGCCCGTGTGTGTAGGAAGCACAGTTCTTTTGTTCTGAGCAAGCTCACTGTTTGGACCTCATAGGAAACACAGTAGAGTAGAAGTGTGCCCTATTCTCAAAAGCAGAGCTTGTTTCTTGTAAGGCGAGCTAGCGTTTGTTTCCCAGTCCTAAGTGGATTGAATCAAATGCAGTTTCTGGTTCTAAGACCAAGAGGTGTTTTCTGGTAAGAAGAGTCACTATTGTGCTCCAATTGCTGTACACAGTGCAAATAGCACTCGCGTCTGTTTCCAGTAAGTACAGTGTATTGGAGTGAAGAGGAGCTACTGTTCTCATCAGTTTCCAAAGCAGAGTTGAACTAGATATGGCCCGTGTGTGTAGGAAGCACAGTTCTTTTGTTCTGAGCAAGCTCACTGTTCAGACCCCATAGGAAACACAGTAGTGTAGAAGAGTGCTCTTTTCTCAAAAGCAGAGTGTGTTTCTTGTAAGGCGAGCTAGCGTTTGTTTCCCAGTCCTAAATGAGTTTGAATCACATGCAGTTTCCTGTCCTACGAGTAGAGATATTTTTTTGTAAGAAGCGTCACTATTGGGCTCCCATTGCCATACACAGTACAAATAACACTTGCGTCTGTTCCAATCAAGTAAAGTGTATTGGACTGAAGAGGAACTACTATTCTTGTCAGTTTCCTAAGCAGAGTTGAACTAGATATGGCCCGTGTGTGTAGGAAGCACAGTTCTTTTGTTCTGAGCAAGCTCACTGTTTGGACCCAATAGGAAACACAGTAGAGTAGAAGAGTGCTCTTTTCTCAAAAGCAGAGTGTGTTTCTTGTAAGGCGAGCTAGCGGTTGTTTCCCAATCCTAAATGGAGTTGAATCACATCCAGTTTCTGGTCCTACGAGCAAGAGTTGTTTTCTGGTAAAAAAGAGTCACTATTGTGCTCCCATTGCCATACACAGTGCAAATAGCACTGGCGTCTGTAACCAGGTTGTACAGCGTATTGGACTGAAGAGGATCTACTCTTCTTTTCAGTTTCCTAAGCAGAGTTTAACTAGATATGGCCCGTGTGTGTAGGAAGCACAGTTCTTTTGTTCCGAGCAAGCTAATTGTTCGGACCCCATAGGAAACACAGTAGAATAGAAGAGTGCTCTTTTCTCAAAAGCAGAGTGTGTTTCTTGTAAGGCGAGCTAGCGTTTGTTTCCCACTCCAAAATGGAGTTGAATCACATGCAGTTTCTGGTCCTACGAACAAGGGATGTTTTCTGGTAAGGAAAGTCACTATTGTGCTCCTTTTGCCATAAACAGTGCAAATAGCACTCACGTGTGTTCCCAGCAAGTACAGTGTATTGGACTGAAGAGGAGCTACTGTTCTTGTCAGTTTCCTAAGCAGAATTCAACAAGATATGGCCCGTGTGTGTAGGAAGCACAGTTCTTTTGTTCTGAGGAAGCTCACATTTCGAACCCCATAGGAAACACAGTAGATTAGAAGAGTGCATTTTTCTCAAAAGCAGAGTGTGTTTCTTGTAAGGCGAGCTAGCGTTTGTTTCCCAATCCTTAATGGAGATGAAATACACATGCAGTTTCTGGTCCTACGAGCAAGAGTTATTTTCTGGTAAGAAGAGTCACTATTGCGCTCCCATTGCCATACATAGTACAAATAACACTCGCGTCTGTTTCCAGCAAGGACAGCGTATTGGTATGAAGAGGAGCTACTGTTCTTGTCAGTTTCCTAAGCAGAGTTGAACTAGATAAGGTCCGTGTGTCTAGGAAGCACAGTTCTTTTGTTCTGAGCAAGCTCACTGTTCGAACTCCATAGGAAACACAGTAGAGAGAAGAGTGCTCTTTTCTCAAAAGCAGAGTGTGTTTCTTGTAAGGCGAGCTACCGTTTGTTTCCCAGTCCTAAATGGAGTTGAAATACACATGCAGTTTCTGGTCCTACGAGCAAGAGTTGTTTTCTGGTTAGAAGAGTCACAATTGAGCTCCCTTTGCCATACACAATGCAAATAGCCCTCGCGTCTGTTCCAGCAAGTACAGTGTATTGGAATGAAGAGGAGCTACTGTTCTTGTCAGTTTCCTAAGCAGAGTTGAACTAGATATGGCCCGTGTGTGTAGGAAGCACAGTTCTTTTGTTCTCAGCAAGCTCACTGTTCGGACCCCTAGAAAACACAGTAGAGTAGAAGAGTGCTCTTTTCTCAAAAGCAGAGTGTGTTTCTTGTAAGGCGAGCTAGCGTTTGTTTCCCAGATCTAAATGGAGTTGAATAACATGCAGTTTCTGGTCCTACAAACAAGAGTTGTTTTCTGGTAAGAAGAGTCACTATTGCGCTCCCATTGTCATACACAGGGCAAATAGCACTGGCGTCTCTTCCCAGCATGTACAGTGTATTGGACTGAAAAGGAGCTACTGCTCTAGTCAGGTTCCTAAGCAGAGTTGAACTAGATATGGCCCCTGTGTGTGGGAAGCACAGTTCTTTTGTTCTCAGCAAGCTCACTGTTCAGACCCCATAAAAAACACAGTAGAGTAGAAGAGTGATCTTTTCTCAAAAGCAGAGTGTGTTTCTTGTAAGGCGAGCTGGCGTTTGTTTCCCAGTCCTAAATGGAGTTGAATCACATGCAGTTTCTGGTCCTAGGAACAAGAGTTGTTTTCTGGTAAGAAGAGACACTATTGTGCTCCCATTGTCATACACAGTGCAAATAGCCCTCGCGTCTGTTCCCAGCAAGTACAGTGTATTGGACTGAAGAGGAACTACTGTTTTTGTCAGTTTCCTAAGCAGAGTTTAACTAGATATGACTGTGTGTGTAGGAAGCACAGTTCTTTTGTTCTGAGCAAGCTCACTGTTTGGACCCCATAGGAAACACAGTAGAGTAGATGTGTGCCCTATTCTCAAAAGCAGAGCGTGTTTCTTGTAAGGCGAGCTAGCGTTTGTTTCCCAGTCTTAAGTGGATTGAATCAAATGCAGTTTCTGGTCCTACGAGCAAGAGTTTTTTTCTTGTAAGAAGAGTCACTATTGTGCTCCAATTGCCGTACACAGTGCAAATAGCACTCGCGTCTGTTCCCAGTAAGTACAGTGTATTGGACTGAAGAGGAGCTACTGTTCTCGTTAGTTTCCTAAGCAGAGTTGAACTAGATATGGCCCATGTGTTTAAGAAGCACAGTTCTTTTGTTCTGAGCAAGCTCACTTTTCGGACCCCATAGGAAACACAGTAGAGTAGAAGAGTGCATTTTTCTCAAAGGCCGAGTATGTTTCTTGTAAGGCGAGCTAGCATTTGTTTCCCAGTCCTAAATGGAGTTGAAATACACATGCAGTTTCTGGTCCTACGAGCAAGAGTTGTTTTCTGGTAAGAAGAGTCACTATTGCGCTCCCTTTGCTATACACAGTGCAAATAGCCCTCGCGTCTGTTCCCAGCAAGTACAGTGTATTGGACTGAAGAGGAGCTGCTGTTCTTGTCAGTTTCCTAAGCAGAGTTGAACTAGATATGGCCCAAGTGTGTAGGAAGCACAGTTCTTTTGTACTCAGCAAGCTCACTGTTCTGGCCCTATAGGAAACACAGTAGAGTAGAAGAGTGCTCTTTCCTCAAAAGCAGACTGTGTTTTTTGTAAGGCGAGCTAGCATTTGTTTCGCAGTCATAAATGGAGTGGAATCACATGCAGTTTCCGTTCCTACAAGCAAGAGTTGTTTTCTGGTAAGGAAAGTCACTATTGTGCTCCTCTTGCCATACAAAGTGCAAATAGCACTCTCGTCTGTTCTTGTCAGTTTCCTAAGCAGAGTTGAACTGATATGGCCCGTGTGTATAGGAAGCACAGTTTTTTTGTTTTGAGCAAGCTCACTTTCTGGCCCTATAAAAAACACAGTAGAGTAGAAGAGTGCTCTTTTCTCAAAAGCAGAGTGTGTTTCACAGCTCTTTTGTTCTGAGCAAGCTCACTGTGCGGACCCCATAGGAAACTCAGTGCTCTTTTGTCAAAAGCAGAGTGTGTTTCTTGTAAGGCGAGATAGCATTTGCTTCCCAGACCTAAAAGGAGTTGAATCACATGAAGTTTCTGGTCCTACAAGCAAGAGTTGTTTTCTGGTAAGAAGAGTCACTATTGCGCTTGCATTGTCATACACAGGGTAAATAGCACTGGCGTCTTTTCTCAGCATGTACAGTGTATTGCACTGAAGAGGTTCTACTGTTCTTGTCAGTTTCCTATGCAGAGTTGAACTAGATATAGCCCTTGTGTGAAGGAAACACAGTTCTTTTGTTCTGAGCAAGCTCACTGTTCTGGCCCTATAGGAAACACAGTAGAGTAGCAGAGTGCTCTTTTCTCAAAAGCAGAGTGTGTTTCTTGTAAGGCGAGCTAGTGTTTGTTTCCAAGTCCTAAATGGAGTTGAATCACATGCAGTTTTTGTTCCTACAAGCAAGAGATGTTTTCTGGTAAGAAGAGTCACTATTGTGCTCCCATTGTCAAACACAGGGCAAATAGCACTGGCTTCCTCTCCCAGCATGTACAGTGTATTGCACTGAAGAGGATCTACTGTTCTTGTCAGTTTCCTAAGGAGAATTGAACTAGATATGGCCATGTGTGCAGGAAGTACATTTCTTTTGTTCTGAGCAAGCTCACTGTTCGGACCCCATAGGTAATACAGTAGAGTAGAAGAGTGCTCTTTACTCAAAAGAAGAGTGTGTTTCTTGTAACTAGAGCTAGTGCTTTTTTCCCAGTCCTAAATGGAGTTGAATCACATGCAGTTACTGTTGCTAAGAGCAAGAGTTGTTTTCTGGTAAGAAGAGTCACTATTGTGCTCCCATTGCCGAACACAGTGCAAATTGCACTCGCATCTGTTCCCAGCAAGTACAGTGTATTGGACTGAAGAGGAGCTACTTTTCCCATCAGTTTCCCAAGCAGAGTTGAACTAGATATCGCCCGTGTGTGTAGGAAGCACAGTTCTTTTGTTCTGAGCAAGCTCACTGTTCTGGCCCTATAGGAAACACAGTAGAGTAGAAGAGTGCTCTTTTCTCAAAAGCAGAGTGTGCTTCTTGTAAGGCAAGCTAGCGTTTGTTTCCCAGTACTAAATGGAGTTGAATCACATGCAGTTTTTGGTCCTATGCGCAAGAGTTGTTTTCTGGTAAGGAAAGTCACTATTGTGCTCCCATTGCCAAACACAGTGCAAATAGCACTCGCATCTGTTCCCAGCAAGTACAGTGTATTGGACTGAAGAGGAGCTACTGTTCTTGTCAGTTTCCTAAGCAGAATTGAACTGGATATGGCCATTTGTGTAGGAAGCACAGTTCTTTTGTTCTGAGCAAGCTCACTGTTCGGAACACATAGGACACATAGTAGAGAAGAAGAGTGCTCTTTTCTCAAAAGCAGAGTGTGTTTCTTGTAAGGCGAGCTAGCTTTTGTTTACCAGTCCTAAATGAATTTGAATCACATGCAGTTTCAGGTTCTATGAGTAGAGTTATTTTTTGGTACGAAGAGTCACTATTGCGCTCCCATTGACATACACAGTACAAATAGCACTTGTGTCTGTTCCAATCAAGTACAGTGTATTGGAGTGAAGAGGAGCTACTGTTCTTGTCAGTTTCCTAAGCAGAGTTGAACTAGATATGGCCCGTGTGTATAGTAAGCACAGTTCTTTTGTTCTGAGCAAGCTCACTGTTCGGACCCTATAGGAAACACAGTAGAGTAGAAGAGTGCTCTTTTCTCAAAAGCAGAGTGTGTTTCACAGCTCTTTTGTTCTGAGCAAGCTCACTGTGCGGACCCCATAGGAAACTCAGTGCTCTTTTGTCAAAAGCAGAGTGTGTTTCTTGTAAGGCGAGATAGCATTTGCTTCCCAGACCTAGAAGGAGTTGAATCACATGCAGTTTCTGGTCCTACAAGCAAGAGTTGTTTTCTGGTAAGAAGAGTCACTATTGCGCTCGCATTGTCATACAGAGGGCAAATAGCACTGGCGTCTTTTCCCTGCATGTACAGTGTATTGCACTGAAGAGGTTCTACTGTTCTTGTCAGTTTCCTATGCAGAGTTGAACTAGATATAGCCCTTGTGTGTAGGAAGCACAGTTCTTTTGTTCTGAGCAAGCTCACTGTTCTGGCCCTATTGGAAACACAGTAGAGTAGCAGAGTGCTCTTTTCTCAAAAGCAGAGTGTGTTTCTTGTAAGACGAGCTAGTGTTTGTTTCCAAGTCCTAAATGGAGTTGAATCACATGCAGTTTTTGTTCCTACGAGCAAGAGATGTTTTCTGGTAAGAAGAGTCACTACTGTGCTCCCATTGTCAAACACAGGGCAAATAGCACTGGCTTCCTCTCCCAGCATGTACAGTGTATTGCACTGAAGAGGATATACTGTTCTTGTCAGTTTCCTAAGGAGAATTGAACTAGATATGGCCATGTGTGCAGGAAGTACATTTCTTTTGTTCTGAGCAAGCTCACTGTTCGGACCCCATAGGAAATACAGTAGAGTAGAAGAGTGCTCTTTTCTCAAAAGCAGAGTGTGCTTCCTGTAAGGCAAGCTAGCATTTGTTTCCCAGTCCTAAATGGAGTTGAATCACATGCAGTTTTTGGTCCTATGCGCAAGAGTTGTTTTCTGGTAAGGAAAGTCACTATTGTGCTCCCATTGCCAAACACAGTGCAAATAGCACTCGCATCTGTTCCCAGCAAGTACAGTGTATTGGACTGAAGAGGAGCTACTGTTCTTGTCAGTTTCCTAAGCAGAATTGAACTGGATATGGCCATTTGTGTAGGAAGCACAGTTCTTTTGTTCTGAGCAAGCTCACTGTTCAGAACACATAGGACACATAGTAGAGAAGAAGAGTGCTCTTTTCTCAAAAGCAGAGTGTGTTTCTTGTAAGGCGAGCTAGCTTTTGTTTACCAGTCCTAAAAGAATTTGAATCACCTGCAGTTTCAGGTTCTACGAGTAGAGTTATTTTTTGGTAAGAAGAGTCACTATTGCGCTCCCATTGACATACACAGTACAAATAGCACTTGTGTCTGTTCCAATCAAGTACAGTTTATGGACTGAAGAGGAACTACTATTCTTGTCAGTTTCCTAAGCAGAGTTGAACTAGATATGTCCCATGTGTATAGTAAGCACAGTTCTTTTGTTCTGAGCAAGCTCACTGTTCGGACCCTATAGGAAACACAGTAGAGTAGAAGAGTGTTCTTTTCTCAAAAGCAGATTGTGTTTCTTGTAAGGCGAGCTAGTGTTTGATTCCCAGTCCTAAATGGAGTTGAATCACATGCAATTTTTGGTCCTACGAGCAAGAGTTGTTTTCTCGTAAGGATAGTCACTATAGCGCTCCCATTGACATACACAGTGCAAATAGCACTTGCGTCTGTTCCCAGCAAGTACAGTGTATTGGACTGAAGAGGAGCTACTGTTCTTGTCAGTTTCCTAACCAGAGTTGAACTAGATATGGCCCGTGTGTGTAGGAAGCACAGTTCTTTTGTTCTGAGCAAGCTCACTGTTTGAAGCCTGTAGGAAACACAGTAGAGTAGAAGAGTGCTCTTTTCTCAAAAGCTGAGTGTGTTTAGTGTAAGGCGACCTAGCGTTTGCTTCCCAGTCCAAAACGGAGTTGAATCACATGCAGTTTCTGGTCCTAAGAGCAAGAGTTGTTTTCTGCTAAGAAGTGTCACTATTGCGCTCCCATTGCCATACACAGTGCAAATAGCACTCGCGTCTGCTCCCAGCAAGTACAGTGTATTGGATTGAAGAGGAGCTACTGTACTTGTCAGTTTCCTAAGCAGACTTGAACTAGATATGGCCCGTGTGTGTAGGAAGCACAGTTCATTTGTTCTGAGCAAGCTCACTGTTCGGACCCCATAGGAAACACAGTAGAGTAGAAGAGTACTCTTTTCTCAAAAGCAGAGTGTGTTTCTTGTAAGGCGAGCTAGCTTTTGTTTCCCAGTCGTAAATGAAGTTGAATCACATGCAGTTTCTGGTCCTACGTGTAGAGTTGTTTTTTGGTAAGAAGAGTCACTATTGAGCTCCCATTGCCATACACAGTGCAAATAGCACTTGCGTCTGTTCCAATCAAGTACAGTGTATTGGACTGAAGAGGAGCTACTGTTCTTGTCAGTTTCCTAAGCAGAGTTGAACTGATATGGCCCGTGTGTATAGGAAGCACAGTTTTTTTGTTTTGAGCAAGCTCACTTTCTGGCCCTATAAAAAACACAGTAGAGTAGAAGAGTGCTCTTTTCTCAAAAGCAGAGTGTGTTTCACAGCTCTTTTGTTCTGAGCAAGCTCACTGTGCGGACCCCATAGGAAACTCAGTGCTCTTTTGTCAAAAGCAGAGTGTGTTTCTTGTAAGGCGAGATAGCATTTGCTTCCCAGACCTAAAAGGAGTTGAATCACATGATGTTTCTGGTCCTACAAGCAAGAGTTGTTTTCTGGTAAGAAGAGTCACTATTGCGCTCGCTTTGTCATACACAGGGCAAATAGCACTGGCGTCTTTTCCCAGCATGTACAGTGTATTGCACTGAAGAGGTTCTACTGTTCTTGTCAGTTTCCTATGCAGAGTTGAACTAGATATAGCCCTTGTGTGAAGGAAACACAGTTCTTTTGTTCTGAGCAAGCTCACTGTTCTGGCCCTATAGGAAACACAGTAGAGTAGCAGAGTGCTCTTTTCTCAAAAGCAGAGTGTGTTTCTTGTAAGGCGAGCTAGTGTTTGTTTCCAAGTCCTAAATGGAGTTGAATCACATGCAGTTTTTGTTCCTACAAGCAAGAGATGTTTTCTGGTAAGAAGAGTCACTATTGTGCTCCCATTGTCAAACACAGGGCAAATAGCACTGGCTTCCTCTCCCAGCATGTACAGTGTATTGCACTGAAGAGGATCTACTGTTCTTGTCAGTTTCCTAAGGAGAATTGAACTAGATATGGCCATGTGTGCAGGAAGTACATTTCTTTTGTTCTGAGCAAGCTCACTGTTCGGACCCCATAGGAAATACAGTAGAGTAGAAGTGTGCTCTTTACTCAAAAGAAGAGTGTGTTTCTTGTAACTCGAGCTAGTGCTTTTTTCCCAGTCCTAAATGGAGTTGAATCACATGCAGTTACTGTTGCTAAGAGCAAGAGTTGTTTTCTGGTAAGAAGAGTCACTATTGTGCTCCCATTGCCGTACACAGTGCAAATTGCACTCGCATCTGTTCCCAGCAAGTACAGTGTATTGGACTGAAGAGGAGCTACTTTTCCCATCAGTTTCCCAAGCAGAGTTGAACTAGATATCGCCCATGTGTGTAGGAATCACAGTTCTTTTGTTCTGAGCAAGCTCACTGTTCTGGCCCTATAGGAAACACAGTAGAGTAGAAGAGTGCTCTTTTCTCAAAAGCAGAGTGTGCTTCCTGTAAGGCAAGCTAGCATTTGTTTCCCAGTCCTAAATGGAGTTGAATCACATGCAGTTTTTGGTCCTATGCGCAAGAGTTGTTTTCTAGTAAGGAAAGTCACTATTGTGCTCCCATTGCCAAACACAGTGCAAATAGCACTCGCATCTGTTCCCAGCAAGTACAGTGTATTGGACTGAAGAGGAGCTACTGTTCTTGTCAGTTTCCTAAGCAGAATTGAACTGGATATGGCCATTTGTGTAGGAAGCACAGTTCTTTTGTTCTGAGCAAGCTCACTGTTCAGAACACATAGGACACAAAGTAGAGAAGAAGAGTGCTCTTTTCTCAAAAGCAGAGTGTGTTTCTTGTAAGGCGAGCTAGCTTTTGTTTACCAGTCCTAAATGAATTTGAATCACATGCAGTTTCAGGTTCTACGAGTAGAGTTATTTTTTGGTAAGAAGAGTCACTATTGCGCTCCCATTGACATACACAGTACAAATAGCACTTGTGTCTGTTCCAATCAAGTACAGTGTATTGGAGTGAAGAGGAGCTACTGTTCTTGTCAGTTTCCTAAGCAGAGTTGAACTAGATATGGCCCATGTGTATAGGAAGCACAGTTCTTTTGTTCTGAGCAAGGTCATTGTTTGGACCCCATAGGAAACACAGTAGAGTAGATGAGTGCTCTTTTCTCAAAAGCAGAGTGTGTTTCTTGTAAGGCTAGCTAGCATTTGCTTCCCAGTCCTAAATGGAGTTGAATCACATGCAGTTTCTGGTCCGACGAGCAAGAGTTGTTTTCTGGTAAGAAGAGTCACTATTGCACTCCCATTGTCATAAACAGGGCAAATAGCACTGGCGTCTGTTCCCAGCATGTACAGTGTATTGGACTGAAGAGGATCTACTGTTCTTGTCAGGTTCCTAGCAGAGTTGAACTAGTTATGGCCCGTGTGTGTAGGAAGCACATTTCTTTTGTTCTGAGCAAGCTCACTGTTCTGGCACTAGAGGAAACCTAGTATAGTAGATGTGTGCCCTATTCTCAAAAGCAGAGTGTGTTTCTTTTAAGGCGAGCTGGCATTTGTTTCCCAATCCAAAATGGAGTTGAATCACATGCAGTTTCTGGTCCTACGAGCAAGAGTTGTTTTCTGGTAAGAAGAGTCACTATTGTGCTCCCATTGCTGTACACAGTGCAAATTACACTCGCGTCTGTTCCCAGCAAGTACAGTGTATTGGACTGAAGAGGAGCTACTGTTCTCGTCAGTTTCCTAAGCAGAGTTGAACTAGATATGGCCCGTGTGTGTAGGAAGCACAGTTCTTTTGTTCTGAGCAAGCTCACTGTTCTGGCCCTATAGGAAACACAGTAGAGTAGAAGTGTCCCCTTTTCTCAAAAGCAGAGTGTGTTTCTTGTAAGGCAAGCTAGCGTTTGTTTCCCAGTCCTAAGTGGAGTTGAATCACATGCAGTTTCTGGTCCTACGAGCAAGAGTTGTTTTCTGGTAAAAAGAGTCACTATTGTGCTCCCAATACCGTACACAGTGCAAATAGCACTCGCGTCTGTTCCCAGCAAGTACAGTGTATTGGACTGAAGAGGAGCTACTGTTCTTGTCAGTTTCCTAAGCAGAGTTGAACTAGATATGACCCGTGTGTGTAGGAAGCACATTTCTTTTGTTCTGAGCAAGCTCACTGTTCGAACCTCATAGGAAACACAGTAGAGTAGAAGAGTGCTCTTTTCTCAAAAGCAGAGTATGCTTCTTGTAAGGCGAGCTAGCATTTGTTTCCCAGTCCTAAATGGACTTGAAATACACATGCAGTTTCTGGTCCTATGAGCTAGAGTTGTTTTTTGGTAAGAAGAGTCACTATTGCGCTCCCATTGCCACACACAGTACAAATAGCACTCGCGTCTGTTCCCAGCAAGTACAGTGTATTGGACTGAAGAGGAGATACTGTTCTTGTCAGTTTCCTAAGCAGAATTGAACTAGATATGGCCATTTGTGTAGGAAGCACAGTTCTTTTGTTCTGAGCAAGCTCACTGTACTGGCCCTATAGGAAACACAGTAGAGTAGAAGACTGCTCTTTTCTCAAAAGCAGATTGTGTTTCTTGTAAGGCGAGCTAGCATTCGTTTCCCAGTCCTAAATGGAGTTGAATCACATGCAGTTTTTGGTACTACGAGCAAGAGTTGTTTCCTGGTAAGGAAAGTCACTATTGCCCTCCCATTGACATACACAGTGCAAATACCACTTGCGTCGGTTCCCAGCAAGTACAGTGTATTGGACTGAAGAGGAGCTACTGTTCTTGACAGTTTCCTAAGCAGAGTTGAACTAGACATGGCCCGTGTGCGTAGGAAGCACAGTTCTTTTGTTCTGAGCAAGCTCACTGTTCGGAACCCATAGGACAAATAGTAGAGAAGAAGAGTGCTCTTTTCTCAAAAGCAGAGTGTGTTACTTGTAAGGCTAGCTAGCTTTTGTTTCACAGTCCTAAATGAATTTGAATCACATGCAGTTTCAGGTCCTATGAGTAGAGTTATTTTTTGGTAAGAAGAGTCACTATTGCGCTCCCATTGCCATACACAGTACAAATAGCACTTGCGACTGTTCCAATCTAGTACAGTGTATTGGAGTGAAGAGGAGCTACTGTTCTTGTCAGTTTCCTAAGCAGAGTTGAACTAGATATGGCCCGTGTGTATAGGAAGCACAGTTCTTTTGTTCTGAGCAAGCTCACTGTACTGGCCCTATAGGAAACAGAGTTGAGTAGAAGAGTGCTCTTTTCTCAAAAGCAGAGTGTGTTTCTTGTAAGGCGAGCTAGCGTTTGATTCCCAGTCCTAAATGGAGTTGAATCACATGCAGTTTTTGGTCCTACGAGCAAGAGTTGTTTTCTCGTAAGGATAGTCACTATTGCGCTCCCATTCTCATACACAGTGCAAATAGCACTTGCGTCTGTTCCCAGCAAGTACAGTGTATTGGGCTGAAGAGGAGCTACTGTTCTTGTCAGTTTCCTAACCAGAGTTGAACTAGATATGGCCCGTGTGTGTAGGAAGCACAGTTCTTTTGTTCTGAGCAAGCTTACTGTTTGGACCCCATAGGAAACACAGTAGAGTAGAAGAGTGCTCTTTTCTCAAAAGCCGAGTGTGTTTAGTGTAAGGCGAGCTAGCGTTTGTTTCCCAGTCCTAAATGGAGTTGAAATACACATGCAGTTTCTGGTCCTATGAGCTAGAGTTGTTTTCTGGTAAGAAGAGTCACTATTGCGCTCCCTTTGCCATACACAGTGCAAATAGCACTCGCGTCTGTTCCCAGCAAGTACAGTGTATTGGACTGAAGAGGAGCTACTGTTCTTGTCAGTTTCCTAAGCAGAGTTGAACTAGATATGGCCCGTGTGTGTAGGAAGCACAGTTCTTTTGTTCTGAGCAAGCTCACTGTTCTGGCCCTATAGGAAACACAGTAGAGTAGAAGAGTGCTCTTTTCCCAAAAGCACAGTGTGTTTCTTGTAAGGCAAGCTAGCATTTGTTTCCCAGTCCTAAATGGAGTTGAATCACATGCAGTTTTTGGTCCTACGCGCAAGAGTTGTTTTCTGGTAAGGAAAGTCACTATTGCGCTCCCATTGCCAAACACAGTGCAAATAGCACTCGCATCTGTTCCCAGCAAGTACAGTGTATTGGACTGAAGAGGAGCTACTGTTCTTGTCAGTTTCCTAAGCAGAATTGAAATGGATATGGCCATTTGTGTAGGAAGCACAGTTCTTTTTCTCTGAGCAAGCTCAGTGTTCGGACCCCATAGGAAACACAGTAGAGAAGAAGAGTACTCTTTTATCAAAAGCAGAGTGTGTTTCTTTTAAGGCGAGCTAGCTTTTGTTTCCCAGTCGTAAATAAAGTTGAATCACATGCAGTTTCTGGTCCTACGAGTAGAGTTGTTTTTGGTAAGAAGAGTCACTATTGAGTTCCCATTGCCATACACAGTGCAAATAGCACTTTTGTCTGTTCCAATCAAGTACAGTGTATTGGACTGAAGAGGAGATACTGTTCTTGTCAGTTTCCTAAGCAGAGTTGAACTAGATATGGCCCATGTGCGTAGGAAGCACAGTTCTTTTGTTCTGAGCAAGCTCACTGTTCGGAACCCATAGGACACATAGTAGAGAAGAAGAGTGCTCTTTTCTCAAAAGCAGAGTGTGTTTCTTGTAAGGCGAGCTAGCTTTTGTTTCCCAGTCCTAAAGGAGTTTGAATCACATGCAGATTCCGGTCCTACGAGTAGAGTTATTTTTTGGTAAGAAGAATCACTATTGGGCTCCCATTGCCATACACAGTACAAATAACACTTGTGTCTGTTCCAATCAATTACAGTGTATTGGAATGAAGAGGAGCTACTCTTCTTGTCAGTTTCCTAAGCAGAGTTAAACTAGATATGGCCCGTGTGTATAGGAAGTACAGTTCTTTTGTTCTGAGCAAGCTCACTGTTCGGACCCCACAGGAAACAAAGTAGAGTAGAAGAGTGCTCTTTTCTCAAAAGCAGAGTGTGTTTCTTGTGAGGCGAGCTAGCGTTTGTTTCCCAGTCCTAAATGGAGTTGAATCACATGCAGTTTTTGGTCCTACGCGCAAGAGTTGTTTTCTGGTAGGGAAAGTCACTATTGCGCTCCCATTGCCAAACACAGTGGAAATAGCACTCGCATCTGTTCTCAGCAAGTACAGTGTATTGGACTGAAGAAGAGCTACTGTTCTTGTCAGTTTCCTAAGCAGAATTGAACTGGATATGACCCGTGAGTGTAGGAAGCACAGTTCTTTTGTTCTGAGCAAGCTCACTGTTGGAACCCCATAGGAAACACAGTAGAGTAGATGTGTGCCCTATTCAAAAGCAGAGCGTGTTTCTTCTAAGGCGAGCTAGCGTTTGTTTCCCAGTCCTAAATGGATTGAATCAAATGCAGTTTCTGGTCCTAAGAGGAAGAGTTGTTTCCTGGTAAGAAGAGTCACTATTGTGCTCCCATTGCCGTACACAGTGCAAATAGCACTTGTGTCTGTTCCCAGTAAGTACAGTGTATTGGACTGAACAGGAGCTACTCTTCTCATCAGTTTCCTAAGGAGAGTTGAACTAGATATGGACCGTGTGTGTAGGAAGCACAGTTCTTTTGTTCTGAGCAAGCCCACTGTTCTGGCCCTATAGGAAACACAGTAGAGTAGAAGATTGCTCTTTTCTCAAAAGCAGAGCGTGTTTCTTGTAAGGCGAGCTAGCGTTTGTTTCCCAGTCCTAAATGGAGTTTAATCAAAAGCAGTTTTTGGTCCTACAAGCAAGAGTTGTTTTCTGGTAAGAAGAGTCACTATTGTGCTCCCATTGCCATACACAGTACAAATAGCACTCGCGTCTGTTCCCAGCAAGTACAGTGTATTGGACTGCAGAGAAGCTACTGTTCTTGTCAGTTTCCTAAGTAGAGATGAACCAGATATGACCCGTGTGTGTACTAAGCACAGTTCTTTTGTTCTGAGCAAGCTCACTGTTTGAACCCCATAGGAAACACAGTAGAGTAGAAGAGTGCACTTTTCTCAAAAGCAGAGTGTGTTTCTTGTAAGGCGAGCTAGCGTTTGTTTCCAAGTCCTAAATGGAGTTGAAATACACATGCAGTTTCTGATCCTATGAGCTAGAGTTGTTTTCTGGTAAGAAGAGTCACTATTGCGCTCCCTTTGCCATACACAGTGCAAATAGCACTCGCGTCTGTTCCCAGCAAGTACAGTGTATTGGACTGAAGAGGAGCTACTGTTCTTGTCAGTTTCCTAAGCAGAGTTGAACTAGATATGGCCCATGTGTGTAGGAAGCACAGTTCTTTTGTTCTGGGCAAGCTCACTGTTCTCGCCCTACAGGAAACACAGTAGAGTAGAAGAGTGCTCTATTCTCAAAAGCAGAGTGTGTTTCTTGAAAGGCGAGTTACCGTTTGTTTCCCAGTCCTAAATTGAGTTGAATCACATGCAGTTTCTGGTCCTATGAGCAAGAGTTGTTTTTTGGTAAGGAAAGTCACTCTTGCAATCCCATTGCCATACACAGTGCAAATAACACTCCCGTCTGTTCACAGCAAGTACAGTGTATTGGACTGAAGAGGAGCTACTGTTCTTGTCAGTTTCCTAAGCAGAGTTGAACTAGATATGACTCGTGTGTAGGAAGCACAGTTCTTTTGTTCTGAGCAAGCTCACTGTACTGGCCCTATAGGTAACACAGTAGAGTAGAAGACTGCTCTTTTCTCAAAAGCAGAGTGTGTTTCTTGTAAGGTGAGCTAGCGTTTGTTTCCCAGTCCTAAATGGAGTTGAATCACATGCAGTTTTTGGTACTACGAGCAAGAGTTGTTTTCTGGTAAGGAAAGTCACTATTGCGCTCCCATTGCCAAACACAGTACAAATAGCACTCTCATCTGTTCCCAGCAAGTACAGTGTATTGGACTGAAGAGGAGCTACTGTTCTTGTCATTTTCCTAAGCAGAGTTGAACTAGATATGGCCCGTGTGCGTAGGAAGCACAGTTCTTTTGTTCTGAGCAAGCTCACTGTTTGGAACCCATAGGACACATAGTAGAGAAGAAGAGTGCTCTTTTCTCAAAAGCAGAGTGTGTTTCTTGTAAGGCGAGCTAGCGTTTGTTTCCCAGTCCTAAATGAATTTGAATCACATGCAGTTTCTGGTCCTATGAGTAGAGTTATTTTTTGGTAAGAAGAGTCACTATTGCGCTCCCATTGCCATACACATTACAAACAGCACTTGCGTATTTTCCAATCAAGTACAGTGTATTGGACTGAAGAGGAGCTACTGTTCTTGTCAGTTTCCTAAGCAGAGTTGAACTAGATGTGGCCCGTGTGTATAGGAAGCACAGTTCTTTTGTTCTGAGTAAGCTCACTGTTGTGACCACATAGGAAACACAGTAGAGTAGAAGAGTGCTCTTTTCTCAAAAGCCGAGTGTGTTTCTTGTAATGCGAGCTAGTGTTTGCTTCCCAGTCCTAAATGGATTTGAATCACATGCAGTTTGTGGTCCTACAAGCAAGAGTTTTTTCTGGTAATAAAAGTAACTATAGAGCCTGACGGTGGTGGCGCACGCCTTTAATCCCAGCACTTGGGAGGCAGAGCCAGGTGGATCTCTGTGAGTTCGAGGCCAACCTGGGCTACCAAGTGAGTCCCAGGAAAGGTGCAAAGCTACACAGAGACATCCTGTCTTGAAAAACCAAAAAAAAAAGTCACTATTGGGCTCCCATTTTCATACGCAGTGCAAATGCCACTGGCGTCTGTTCCCAGCAAGTACAGTGTATTGGACTGAAGAGGATCTACTGTTCTTGCCAGTTTCCTAAGCAGAATTGAACTAGATATGGCCCGTGTGTGTAGGAAGCACAGTTCTTTTGTTCTGAGCAAGCTCGCTGTTTGGACCCCATAGGAAACACAGTAGAGTAGAAGTGTGCCCTATTCTCAAAAGCAGAGCTTGTTTCTTGTAAGGCGAGCTAGCGTTTGTTTCCCAGTCCTAAGTGGATTGAATCAAATGCAGTTTCTGGTCCTAAGAGCAAGAGGTGTTTTCTGGTAAGAAGAGTCACTATTGTGCTCCAATTGCTGTACACAGTGCAAATAGCACTCGCGTCTGTTTCCAGTAAGTACAGTGTATTGGAGTGAAGAAGAGCTACTTTTCTCATCAGTTTCCTAAGCAGAGTTGAACTAGATATGGCCCGTGTGAGTAGGAAGCACAGTTCTTTTGTTCTGAGCAAGCTCACTGTTCAGACCCCATAGGAAACACAGTAGAGTAGAAGAGTGCTCTTTTCTCAAAAGCAGAGTGTGTTTCTTGTAAGGCGAGCTAGCGTTTGTTTCCCAGTCCTAAATGAGTTTGAATCACATGCAGTTTCCGGTCCTACGAGTAGAGTTATTTTTTGGTAAGAAGAGTCACTATTGGGCTCCCATTGCCATGCACAGTACAAATAACACATGCGTCTGTTCCAATCAAGTACAGTGTATTGGACTGAAGAGGAGCTACTATTCTTGTCAGTTTCCTAAGCAGAGTTGAACTAGATATGGCCCGTGTGTATAGGAAACACAGTTCTTTTGTTCTGAGCAAGCTCACTGTTAGGACCCCATAGGAAACACAGTAGAGTAGAAGAGTGTTCTTTTCTCAAAAGCAGAGTGTGTTTCTTGTAAGGCGAGCTAGCGTTTGTTTCCCAGTCCTAAATGGAGTTGAATCACATGCAGTTTTTGGTCCTACGCGCAAGAGTTGTTTTCTGGTAAGGAAAGTCACTATTGCGCTCCCATTGCCAAACACAGTGCAAATAGCACTCGCATCTGTTCCCAGCAAGTACATTGTATTGGACTGAAGAGGAGCTACTGTTCTTGTCAGTTTCCTAAGCAGAGTTGAACTAGATATGGCCCGTGTGTATAGGAAGCACAGCTCTTTTGTTCTGAGAAAGCTCACTGTGCGAACCCAATAGGAAAGTCAGTGCTCTTTTCTCAAAAGCAGAGTGTGTTTCTTGTAAGGCGAGATAGCATTTGCTTCCCAGACCTAAATGGAGTTGAATCACATGCAGTTTCTGGTCCTACAAGCAAGAGTTGTTTTCTGGTAAAAAGAGTCACTATTGCGCTCCCATTGTCATACAGAGGGCAAATAGCACTGGCGTCTTTTCCCAGCAAGTACAGTGTATTGGACTGAAGAGGATCTACTGTTCTTGTCAGTTTCCTATGCAGAGTTGAACTAGATATAGCCCGTGTGTGTAGGAAGCACAGTTCTTTTGTTCTGAGCAAGCTCACTGTTCTGGTCCTATAGGAAACACAGTAGAGTAGCAGAGTGCTCTTTTCTCAAAAGCAGATTGTGTTTCTTGTAAGGCGAGCTAGCGTTTGATTCCCAGTCCTAAATGGAGTTGAATCACATGCAGTTTTTGGTCCTACGAGCAAGAGTTGTTTTCTCGTAAGGATAGTCACTATTGCCCTCCCATTGACATACACAGTGCAAATAGCACTTGCATCTGTTCCCAGCAAGTACAGTGTATTGGACTGAAGCGGAGCTACTGTTCTTGTCAGTTTCCTAACCAGAGTTGAACTAGATATGGCCCTTGTGTGTAGGAAGCACAGTTCTTTTGTTCTGAGCAAGATCACTGTTTGGACCCTGTAGGAAACACAGTAGAGTAGAAGAGTGCTCATTTCTCAAAAGCCGAGTGTGTTTAGTGTAAGGCGACCTAGCGTTTGCTTCCCAGTCCAAAACGGAGTTGAATCACATGCAGTTTCTGGTCCTAAGAGCAAGAGTTGTTTCCTGGTAAGAAGTGTCACTATTGCGCTCCCATTGCCATACACAGTGCAAATAGCACTCGCGTCTGCTCCCAGCAAGTACAGTGTATTGGATTGAAGAGGAGCTACTGTACTTGTCAGTTTCCTAAGCAGACTTGAACGAGATAATGCGCGTGTGTGTAGGAAGCACAGTTCATTTGTTCTGAGCAAGCTCACTGTTCGGACCCCATAGGAAACACAGTAGAGTAGAAGAGTGCTCTTTTCTCAAAAGCAGAGTGTGTTTCTTGTAAGGCGAGCTAGCGTTTGTTTCCCAGTCCTAAATGAGTTTGAATCACATGCAGTTTCCGGTCCTACGAGTAGAGTTATTTTTTGGTAAGAAGAGTCACTATTGGGCTCCCATTGCCACACAGTACAAATAACACTTGCGTCTGTTCCAATCAAGTACAGTGTATTGGACTGAAGAGGAGCTACTATTCTTGTAAGTTTCCTAAGCAGAATTGAACTGGATATGGCCATTTGTGTAGGAAGCACAGTTCTTTTGTTCTGAGCAAGCTCACTGTACTGGCCCTATAGGAAACAGAGTAGAGTAGAAGAGTGTTCTTTTCTCAAAAGCAGAGCGTGTTTCTTGTAAGGCGAGCTAGCGTTTGATTCCCAGTCCTAAATGGAGTTGAATCACATGCAGTTTTTGGTCCTACGAGCAAGAGTTGTTTTCTCGTAAGGATAGTCACTATTGTGCTCCCATTGACATACACAGTGCAAATAGCACTCGCTTCTGCTCCCAGCAAGTACAGTGTATTGGACTGAAGAGGAGCTACTGTTCTTGTCATTTTCCTAAGCAGAGTTGAACTAGATATGGCCCGTGTGCGTAGGAAGCACAGTTCTTTTGTTCTGAGCAAGCTCACTGTTTGGAACCCATAGGACACATAGTAGAGAAGAAGAGTGCTCTTTTCTCAAAAGCAGAGTGTGTTTCTTGTAAGGCGAGCTAGCGTTTGTTTCCCAGTCCTAAATGAATTTGAATCACATGCAGTTTCTGGTCCTACGAGTAGAGTTATTTTTTGGTAAGAAGAGTCACTATTGCGCTCCCATTGCCATACACATTACAAACAGCACTTGCGTATTTTCCAATCAAGTACAGTGTATTGGACTGAAGAGGAGCTACTGTTCTTGTCAGTTTCCTAAGCAGAGTTGAACTAGATGTGGCCCGTGTGTATAGGAAGCACAGTTCTTTTGTTCTGAGTAAGCTCACTGTTGTGACCACATAGGAAACACAGTAGAGTAGAAGAGTGCTCTTTTCTCAAAAGCCGAGTGTGTTTCTTGTAATGCGAGCTAGTGTTTGCTTCCCAGTCCTAAATGGATTTGAATCACATGCAGTTTGTGGTCCTACAAGCAAGAGTTTTTTCTGGTAATAAAAGTAACTATAGAGCCTGACGGTGGTGGCGCACGCCTTTAATCCCAGCACTTGGGAGGCAGAGCCAGGTGGATCTCTGTGAGTTCGAGGCCAACCTGGGCTACCAAGTGAGTCCCAGGAAAGGTGCAAAGCTACACAGAGACATCCTGTCTTGAAAAACCAAAAAAAAAAGTCACTATTGGGCTCCCATTTTCATACGCAGTGCAAATGCCACTGGCGTCTGTTCCCAGCAAGTACAGTGTATTGGACTGAAGAGGATCTACTGTTCTTGCCAGTTTCCTAAGCAGAATTGAACTAGATATGGCCCGTGTGTGTAGGAAGCACAGTTCTTTTGTTCTGAGCAAGCTCGCTGTTTGGACCCCATAGGAAACACAGTAGAGTAGAAGTGTGCCCTATTCTCAAAAGCAGAGCTTGTTTCTTGTAAGGCGAGCTAGCGTTTGTTTCCCAGTCCTAAGTGGATTGAATCAAATGCAGTTTCTGGTCCTAAGAGCAAGAGGTGTTTTCTGGTAAGAAGAGTCACTATTGTGCTCCAATTGCTGTACACAGTGCAAATAGCACTCGCGTCTGTTTCCAGTAAGTACAGTGTATTGGAGTGAAGAAGAGCTACTTTTCTCATCAGTTTCCTAAGCAGAGTTGAACTAGATATGGCCCGTGTGAGTAGGAAGCACAGTTCTTTTGTTCTGAGCAAGCTCACTGTTCAGACCCCATAGGAAACACAGTAGAGTAGAAGAGTGCTCTTTTCTCAAAAGCAGAGTGTGTTTCTTGTAAGGCGAGCTAGCGTTTGTTTCCCAGTCCTAAATGAGTTTGAATCACATGCAGTTTCCGGTCCTACGAGTAGAGTTATTTTTTGGTAAGAAGAGTCACTATTGGGCTCCCATTGCCATGCACAGTACAAATAACACATGCGTCTGTTCCAATCAAGTACAGTGTATTGGACTGAAGAGGAGCTACTATTCTTGTCAGTTTCCTAAGCAGAGTTGAACTAGATATGGCCCGTGTGTATAGGAAACACAGTTCTTTTGTTCTGAGCAAGCTCACTGTTAGGACCCCATAGGAAACACAGTAGAGTAGAAGAGTGTTCTTTTCTCAAAAGCAGAGTGTGTTTCTTGTAAGGCGAGCTAGCGTTTGTTTCCCAGTCCTAAATGGAGTTGAATCACATGCAGTTTTTGGTCCTACGCGCAAGAGTTGTTTTCTGGTAAGGAAAGTCACTATTGCGCTCCCATTGCCAAACACAGTGCAAATAGCACTCGCATCTGTTCCCAGCAAGTACATTGTATTGGACTGAAGAGGAGCTACTGTTCTTGTCAGTTTCCTAAGCAGAGTTGAACTAGATATGGCCCGTGTGTATAGGAAGCACAGCTCTTTTGTTCTGAGAAAGCTCACTGTGCGAACCCAATAGGAAAGTCAGTGCTCTTTTCTCAAAAGCAGAGTGTGTTTCTTGTAAGGCGAGATAGCATTTGCTTCCCAGACCTAAATGGAGTTGAATCACATGCAGTTTCTGGTCCTACAAGCAAGAGTTGTTTTCTGGTAAAAAGAGTCACTATTGCGCTCCCATTGTCATACAGAGGGCAAATAGCACTGGCGTCTTTTCCCAGCAAGTACAGTGTATTGGACTGAAGAGGATCTACTGTTCTTGTCAGTTTCCTATGCAGAGTTGAACTAGATATAGCCCGTGTGTGTAGGAAGCACAGTTCTTTTGTTCTGAGCAAGCTCACTGTTCTGGTCCTATAGGAAACACAGTAGAGTAGCAGAGTGCTCTTTTCTCAAAAGCAGATTGTGTTTCTTGTAAGGCGAGCTAGCGTTTGATTCCCAGTCCTAAATGGAGTTGAATCACATGCAGTTTTTGGTCCTACGAGCAAGAGTTGTTTTCTCGTAAGGATAGTCACTATTGCCCTCCCATTGACATACACAGTGCAAATAGCACTTGCATCTGTTCCCAGCAAGTACAGTGTATTGGACTGAAGCGGAGCTACTGTTCTTGTCAGTTTCCTAACGAGAGTTGAACTAGATATGGCCCTTGTGTGTAGGAAGCACAGTTCTTTTGTTCTGAGCAAGATCACTGTTTGGACCCTGTAGGAAACACAGTAGAGTAGAAGAGTGCTCATTTCTCAAAAGCCGAGTGTGTTTAGTGTAAGGCGACCTAGCGTTTGCTTCCCAGTCCAAAACGGAGTTGAATCACATGCAGTTTCTGGTCCTAAGAGCAAGAGTTGTTTCCTGGTAAGAAGTGTCACTATTGCGCTCCCATTGCCATACACAGTGCAAATAGCACTCGCGTCTGCTCCCAGCAAGTACAGTGTATTGGATTGAAGAGGAGCTACTGTACTTGTCAGTTTCCTAAGCAGACTTGAACGAGATAATGCGCGTGTGTGTAGGAAGCACAGTTCATTTGTTCTGAGCAAGCTCACTGTTCGGACCCCATAGGAAACACAGTAGAGTAGAAGAGTGCTCTTTTCTCAAAAGCAGAGTGTGTTTCTTGTAAGGCGAGCTAGCGTTTGTTTCCCAGTCCTAAATGAGTTTGAATCACATGCAGTTTCCGGTCCTACGAGTAGAGTTATTTTTTGGTAAGAAGAGTCACTATTGGGCTCCCATTGCCACACAGTACAAATAACACTTGCGTCTGTTCCAATCAAGTACAGTGTATTGGACTGAAGAGGAGCTACTATTCTTGTAAGTTTCCTAAGCAGAATTGAACTGGATATGGCCATTTGTGTAGGAAGCACAGTTCTTTTGTTCTGAGCAAGCTCACTGTACTGGCCCTATAGGAAACAGAGTAGAGTAGAAGAGTGTTCTTTTCTCAAAAGCAGAGCGTGTTTCTTGTAAGGCGAGCTAGCGTTTGATTCCCAGTCCTAAATGGAGTTGAATCACATGCAGTTTTTGGTCCTACGAGCAAGAGTTGTTTTCTCGTAAGGATAGTCACTATTGTGCTCCCATTGACATACACAGTGCAAATAGCACTCGCTTCTGCTCCCAGCAAGTACAGTGTATTGGACTGAAGAGGAGCTACTGTTCTTGTCATTTTCCTAAGCAGAGTTGAACTAGATATGGCCCGTGTGCGTAGGAAGCACAGTTCTTTTGTTCTGAGCAAGCTCACTGTTTGGAACCCATAGGACACATAGTAGAGAAGAAGAGTGCTCTTTTCTCAAAAGCAGAGTGTGTTTCTTGTAAGGCGAGCTAGCGTTTGTTTCCCAGTCCTAAATGAATTTGAATCACATGCAGTTTCTGGTCCTACGAGTAGAGTTATTTTTTGGTAAGAAGAGTCACTATTGCGCTCCCATTGCCATACACATTACAAACAGCACTTGCGTATTTTCCAATCAAGTACAGTGTATTGGACTGAAGAGGAGCTACTGTTCTTGTCAGTTTCCTAAGCAGAGTTGAACTAGATGTGGCCCGTGTGTATAGGAAGCACAGTTCTTTTGTTCTGAGTAAGCTCACTGTTGTGACCACATAGGAAACACAGTAGAGTAGAAGAGTGCTCTTTTCTCAAAAGCCGAGTGTGTTTCTTGTAATGCGAGCTAGTGTTTGCTTCCCAGTCCTAAATGGATTTGAATCACATGCAGTTTGTGGTCCTACAAGCAAGAGTTTTTTCTGGTAATAAAAGTAACTATAGAGCCTGACGGTGGTGGCGCACGCCTTTAATCCCAGCACTTGGGAGGCAGAGCCAGGTGGATCTCTGTGAGTTCGAGGCCAACCTGGGCTACCAAGTGAGTCCCAGGAAAGGTGCAAAGCTACACAGAGACATCCTGTCTTGAAAAACCAAAAAAAAAAGTCACTATTGGGCTCCCATTTTCATACGCAGTGCAAATGCCACTGGCGTCTGTTCCCAGCAAGTACAGTGTATTGGACTGAAGAGGATCTACTGTTCTTGCCAGTTTCCTAAGCAGAATTGAACTAGATATGGCCCGTGTGTGTAGGAAGCACAGTTCTTTTGTTCTGAGCAAGCTCGCTGTTTGGACCCCATAGGAAACACAGTAGAGTAGAAGTGTGCCCTATTCTCAAAAGCAGAGCTTGTTTCTTGTAAGGCGAGCTAGCGTTTGTTTCCCAGTCCTAAGTGGATTGAATCAAATGCAGTTTCTGGTCCTAAGAGCAAGAGGTGTTTTCTGGTAAGAAGAGTCACTATTGTGCTCCAATTGCTGTACACAGTGCAAATAGCACTCGCGTCTGTTTCCAGTAAGTACAGTGTATTGGAGTGAAGAAGAGCTACTTTTCTCATCAGTTTCCTAAGCAGAGTTGAACTAGATATGGCCCGTGTGAGTAGGAAGCACAGTTCTTTTGTTCTGAGCAAGCTCACTGTTCAGACCCCATAGGAAACACAGTAGAGTAGAAGAGTGCTCTTTTCTCAAAAGCAGAGTGTGTTTCTTGTAAGGCGAGCTAGCGTTTGTTTCCCAGTCCTAAATGAGTTTGAATCACATGCAGTTTCCGGTCCTACGAGTAGAGTTATTTTTTGGTAAGAAGAGTCACTATTGGGCTCCCATTGCCATGCACAGTACAAATAACACATGCGTCTGTTCCAATCAAGTACAGTGTATTGGACTGAAGAGGAGCTACTATTCTTGTCAGTTTCCTAAGCAGAGTTGAACTAGATATGGCCCGTGTGTATAGGAAACACAGTTCTTTTGTTCTGAGCAAGCTCACTGTTAGGACCCCATAGGAAACACAGTAGAGTAGAAGAGTGTTCTTTTCTCAAAAGCAGAGTGTGTTTCTTGTAAGGCGAGCTAGCGTTTGTTTCCCAGTCCTAAATGGAGTTGAATCACATGCAGTTTTTGGTCCTACGCGCAAGAGTTGTTTTCTGGTAAGGAAAGTCACTATTGCGCTCCCATTGCCAAACACAGTGCAAATAGCACTCGCATCTGTTCCCAGCAAGTACATTGTATTGGACTGAAGAGGAGCTACTGTTCTTGTCAGTTTCCTAAGCAGAGTTGAACTAGATATGGCCCGTGTGTATAGGAAGCACAGCTCTTTTGTTCTGAGAAAGCTCACTGTGCGAACCCAATAGGAAAGTCAGTGCTCTTTTCTCAAAAGCAGAGTGTGTTTCTTGTAAGGCGAGATAGCATTTGCTTCCCAGACCTAAATGGAGTTGAATCACATGCAGTTTCTGGTCCTACAAGCAAGAGTTGTTTTCTGGTAAAAAGAGTCACTATTGCGCTCCCATTGTCATACAGAGGGCAAATAGCACTGGCGTCTTTTCCCAGCAAGTACAGTGTATTGGACTGAAGAGGATCTACTGTTCTTGTCAGTTTCCTATGCAGAGTTGAACTAGATATAGCCCGTGTGTGTAGGAAGCACAGTTCTTTTGTTCTGAGCAAGCTCACTGTTCTGGTCCTATAGGAAACACAGTAGAGTAGCAGAGTGCTCTTTTCTCAAAAGCAGATTGTGTTTCTTGTAAGGCGAGCTAGCGTTTGATTCCCAGTCCTAAATGGAGTTGAATCACATGCAGTTTTTGGTCCTACGAGCAAGAGTTGTTTTCTCGTAAGGATAGTCACTATTGCCCTCCCATTGACATACACAGTGCAAATAGCACTTGCATCTGTTCCCAGCAAGTACAGTGTATTGGACTGAAGCGGAGCTACTGTTCTTGTCAGTTTCCTAACCAGAGTTGAACTAGATATGGCCCTTGTGTGTAGGAAGCACAGTTCTTTTGTTCTGAGCAAGATCACTGTTTGGACCCTGTAGGAAACACAGTAGAGTAGAAGAGTGCTCATTTCTCAAAAGCCGAGTGTGTTTAGTGTAAGGCGACCTAGCGTTTGCTTCCCAGTCCAAAACGGAGTTGAATCACATGCAGTTTCTGGTCCTAAGAGCAAGAGTTGTTTCCTGGTAAGAAGTGTCACTATTGCGCTCCCATTGCCATACACAGTGCAAATAGCACTCGCGTCTGCTCCCAGCAAGTACAGTGTATTGGATTGAAGAGGAGCTACTGTACTTGTCAGTTTCCTAAGCAGACTTGAACGAGATAATGCGCGTGTGTGTAGGAAGCACAGTTCATTTGTTCTGAGCAAGCTCACTGTTCGGACCCCATAGGAAACACAGTAGAGTAGAAGAGTGCTCTTTTCTCAAAAGCAGAGTGTGTTTCTTGTAAGGCGAGCTAGCGTTTGTTTTCCAGTCCTAAATGAGTTTGAATCACATGCAGTTTCCGGTCCTACGAGTAGAGTTATTTTTTGGTAAGAAGAGTCACTATTGGGCTCCCATTGCCACACAGTACAAATAACACTTGCGTCTGTTCCAATCAAGTACAGTGTATTGGACTGAAGAGGAGCTACTATTCTTGTAAGTTTCCTAAGCAGAATTGAACTGGATATGGCCATTTGTGTAGGAAGCACAGTTCTTTTGTTCTGAGCAAGCTCACTGTACTGGCCCTATAGGAAACAGAGTAGAGTAGAAGAGTGTTCTTTTCTCAAAAGCAGAGCGTGTTTCTTGTAAGGCGAGCTAGCGTTTGATTCCCAGTCCTAAATGGAGTTGAATCACATGCAGTTTTTGGTCCTACGAGCAAGAGTTGTTTTCTCGTAAGGATAGTCACTATTGTGCTCCCATTGACATACACAGTGCAAATAGCACTCGCTTCTGCTCCCAGCAAGTACAGTGTATTGGATTGAAGAGGAGCTACTGTACTTGTCAGTTTCCTATGCAGACTTGAACTAGATATGACCCGTGTGTTTAGGAAGCACAGTTCATTTGTTCTGAGCAAGCTCACTGTTCGGACCCCATAGGAAACACAGTAGAGAAGAAGAGTACTCTTTTATCAAAAGCAGAGTGTGTTTCTTTTAAGGCAAGCTAGCTTTTGTTTCCCAGTCGTAAATAAAGTTGAATCACATGCAGTTTCTGGTCCTATGAGTAGAGTTGTTTTTGGTAAGAAGAGTCACTATTGTGCTCCCATTGCCATACACAGTACAAATAGCACTCGCGTCTGTTCCCAGCAAGTACAGTGTATTGGACTGCAGAGAAGCTACTGTTCTTGTCAGTTTCCTAAGTAGAGATGAACCAGATATGACCCGTGTGTGTACTAAGCACAGTTCTTTTGTTCTGAGCAAGCTCACTGTTTGAACCCCATAGGAAACACAGTAGAGTAGAAGAGTGCACTTTTCTCAAAAGCAGAGTGTGTTTCTTGTAAGGCGAGCTAGCGTTTGTTTCCAAGTCCTAAATGGAGTTGAAATACACATGCAGTTTCTGATCCTATGAGCTAGAGTTGTTTTCTGGTAAGAAAAGTCACTATTGCGCTCCCTTTGCCATACACAGTGCAAATAGCACTCGCGTCTGTTCCCAGCAAGTACAGTGTATTGGACTGAAGAGGAGCTACTGTTCTTGTCAGTTTACTAAGCAGAGTTGAAATAGATATGGCCCGTGTGTGTAGGAAGCACAGTTCTTTTGTTCTGGGCAAGCTCACTGTTCTCGCCCTACAGGAAACACAGTAGAGTAGAAGAGTGCTCTATTCTCAAAAGCAGAGTGTGTTTCTTGAAAGGCGAGTTAGCGTTTGTTTCCCAGTCCTAAATTGAGTTGAATCACATGCAGTTTCTGGTCCTATGAGCAAGAGTTGTTTTTTGGTAAGGAAAGTCACTCTTGCAATCCCATTGCCATACACAGTGCAAATAACACTCCCGTCTGTTCACAGCAAGTACAGTGTATTGGACTGAAGAGGAGCTACTGTTCTTGTCAGTTTCCTAAGCAGAGTTGAACTAGATATGACTCGTGTGTAGGAAGCACAGTTCTTTTGTTCTGAGCAAGCTCACTGTTTGGAACTCATAGGAAACACAGTAGAGTAGATGAGTGCCCTATTCTCAAAAGCCGAGTGTGTTTCTTATAAGGCGAGCTGGCATTTGTTTTCCAATCAAATGGAGTTGAATCACGTGCAGTTTCTAGTCCTATGAGCAAGAGCTGTTTTCTGGTAAGAAGAGTCACTATTGTGCTCCCATTGCCATACACAGTACAAATAGCACTCCCATCTGTTTCCAGCAAGTACAGTGTATTTGAATGAAGAGGAGCTACTGTTTTTGTCAGTTTCCTAAGGAGAGTTGAACTAGATATGACCCGTGTGTGTAGGAAGCACAGTTCATTTGTTCTGAGCAAGCTCACTGTTCGGACACCATAGGAAACACAGTAGAGTAGAAGAGTACTCTTTTCTCAAAAGCAGAGTGTGTTTCTTGTAAGGCGAGCTAGCTTTTGTTTCCCAGTCGTAAATGAAGTTGAATCACATGCAGTTTCTGGTCCTACGAGTAGAGTTGTTTTTTGGTAAGAAGAGTCACTATTGAGCTCCCATTGAAATACACAGTGCAAATAGCACTTGCGTCTGTTCCAATCAAGTACAGTGTATTGGACTGAAGAGGCGCTACTGTTCTTGTCAGTTTCCTAAGCAGAGTTGAACTGATATGGCCCGTGTGTATAGGAAGCACAGTTCTTTTGTTTTGAGCAAGCTCACCTCCCGCCCCTATAGAAAACACAGTAGAGTAGGAGAGTGCTCTTTTCTCAAAAGCAGAGTGTGTTTCTTGTAAGGCGAGCTAGCATTTGATTCCCAGTCCTAAATGGAGTTGAATCACATGCAGCTTCTGGACGAACAAGCAAGAGTTGTTTTCTGGTAAGGAAAGTAATTATTGCACTCCCATTGCCATACATAGTGCAAATAGCACTCGATTCTGTTCCCAGCAAGTACAGTGTAATGGACTGCAGAGGAGCTACTATTCTTGTCAGTTTCCTAATCAGAGTTGAACTAGATATGGCCCGTGTGTTTAGGAAGCACAGTTCTTTTGTTCTGAGAAAGCTCACTGTTTGGACCCCATAGGAAACACAGTAGAGTAGAAGAGTGCTCTTTTCTCAAAAGCAGAGTGTGTTTTTTGTAAGGTGAGCTAGCGTTTGTTTCCCACCCCTAAATGGAGTTTAATCACATGCAGTTTTAGGTCCTACGAGCAAGAGTTGTTTTCTGGTAAGGAAAGTCACTTTTGTGCTCCCCTTGCCATACACAGCACAAATAGCACTCACATCTGTTCCCAGCAAGTACAGAGTATTGGACTGAAGAGGAGCTACTGTTCTTGTCAGTTTCCTAAGCAGAGTTGAACCAGATATGGCCCGTGTGTATAGGAAGCACAGTCTTTTGTTCTGAGCAAGCTCATTGTGCGGACCCCATAGGAAACTCAGTGCTCTTTTCTCAAAAGCAGAGTGTGTTTCTTGTAAGGCGAGCTAGTGTTTGTTTCCAAGTCCTAAATGGAGTTGAATCACATGCAGTTTCTGTTCCTACGAGGAAGAGATGTTTTCTGGTAAGAAGAGTCACTATTGTGTTCCCATTGTCATACACAGGGCAAATAGCACTGGCTTCTTCTCCCAGCATGTACAGTGTATTGCACTGAAGAGGATCTACTGTTCTTGTCAGTTTCCTAAGCAAAATTGAACTAGATATGGCCATGTGTGCAGGAAGTACATTTCTTTTGTTCTGAGCAAGCTCACTGTTCGGACCCCATAGGAAACACAGTAGAGTAGAAGAGTGCTCTTTTCTCAAAAGCAGAGTGTGTTTCTTGTGAGGCGAGCTAGCGTTTGTTTCCCAGTCCTAAATGGAGTTGAATCACATGCAGTTTTTGGTCCTACGCGCAAGAGTTGTTTTCTGGTAGGGAAAGTCACTATTGCGCTCCCATTGCCAAACACAGTGGAAATAGCACTCGCATCTGTTCCCAGCAAGTACAGTGTATTGGACTGAAGAAGAGCTACTGTTCTTGTCAGTTTCCTAAGCAGAATTGAACTGGATATGACCCGTGTGTGTAGGAAGCACAGTTCTTTTGTTCTGAGCAAGCTCACTGTTGGAACCCCATAGGAAACACAGTAGAGTAGATGTGTGCCCTATTCTCAAAAGCAGAGCGTGTTTCTTGTAAGGCGAGCTAGCGTTTGTTTCCCAGTCCTAAATGGATTGAATCAAATGCAGTTTCTGGTCCTAAGAGGAAGAGTTGTTTCCTGGTAAGAAGAGTCACTATTGTGCTCCCATTGCCGTACACAGTGCAAATAGCACTTGCGTCTGTTCCCAGTAAGTACAGTGTATTGGACTGAACAGGAGCTACTCTTCTCATCAGTTTCCTAAGGAGAGTTGAACTAGATATGGACCGTGTGTGTAGGAAGCACAATTCTTTTGTTCTGAGCAAGCACACTGTTCTGGCCCTATAGGAAACACAGTAGAGTAGAAGAGTGCTCTTTTCTCAAAAGCAGAGCGTGTTTCTTGTAAGGCGAGCTAGTGTTTGTTTCCAAGTCCTAAATGGCGTTTAATCAAAAGCAGTTTTTGGTCCTACAAGCAAGAGTTGTTTTCTGGTAAGAAGAGTCACTATTGTGCTCCCATTGCCATACACAGTACAAATAGCACTCGCGTCTGTTCCCAGCAAGTACAGTGTATTGGACTGCAGAGAAGCTACTGTTCTTGTCAGTTTCCTAAGTAGAGATGAACCAGATATGACCCGTGTGTGTACTAAGCACAGTTCTTTTGTTCTGAGCAAGCTCACTGTTTGAACCCCATAGGAAACACAGTAGAGTAGAAGAGTGCACTTTTCTCAAAAGCAGAGTGTGTTTCTTGTAAGGCGAGCTAGCGTTTGTTTCCAAGTCCTAAATGGAGTTGAAATACACATGCAGTTTCTGATCCTATGAGCTAGAGTTGTTTTCTGGTAAGAAGAGTCACTATTGCGCTCCCTTTGCCATACACAGTGCAAATAGCACTCGCGTCTGTTCCCAGCAAGTACAGTGTATTGGACTGAAGAGGAGCTACTGTTCTTGTCAGTTTCCTAAGCAGAGTTGAACTAGATATGGCCCGTGTGTGTAGGAAGCACAGTTCTTTTGTTCTGTGCAAGCTCACTGTTCTCGCCCTACAGGAAACACAGTAGAGTAGAAGAGTGCTCTATTCTCAAAAGCAGAGTGTGTTTCTTGAAAGGCGAGTTAGCGTTTGTTTCCCAGTCCTAAATTGAGTTGAATCACATGCAGTTTCTGGTCCTATGAGCAAGAGTTGTTTTTTGGTAAGGAAAGTCACTCTTGCAATCCCATTGCCATACACAGTGCAAATAACACTCCCGTCTGTTCACAGCAAGTACAGTGTATTGGACTGAAGAGGAGCTACTGTTCTTGTCAGTTTCCTAAGCAGAGTTGAACTTGATATGGCCCGTGTGTGTAGGAAGCACAGTTCTTTTGTTCTGAGCAAGGTCACTGTTCGGACTCCATAGGAAACACAGTAGAGTAGAAGAGTGCTCTTTTCTCAAAAGCAGAGTGTGTTTCTTGTAAGGCGAGCTAGCATTTATTTCCCAGTTCAAAATGGAGTTGAATCACATGCAGTTTTTTTTCCTATGAGCAAGAGTTGTTTTCTGGTAAGGAATGTCACTATTGTGCTCTCATTGCCATACACAGTGCAAATAGCACTCGCGTCTGTTCCCAGCAAGTACAGTGTATTGGACTGAAGAGGAGCTACTGTTCTTGTCAGTTTTCTAAGCAGAGTTGAACTAGATATGGCCCGTGTATGTAGGAAGCACAGTTCTCTTGTTCTGATCAAGCTCACTGTTCGGACACCATAGGAAACACAGTAGAGTAGAAGAGTGCTCTTTTCTCAAAAGCAGACTGTGTTTCCTGTAAGGCCAGCTAGTGTTTTTTTCCCAGTCCTAAATGGAGTTGAATCACATGCAGTTTCTAATCCTAGGAGCAAGAGTTCTTTTATGGAAAGAAAAGTCACTATTGCGCTGCCATTGCCATACACAGGACAAATAGCACTGGCGTCTGTTCCCAGCAAGTACGGTGTATTGGACTGAAGAGGATCTACTGTTCTTGTCGGGTTCCTAAGCAGAATTGAAGTAGATATGGCCGTGTGTGTAGCAAGCACAGTTCTTTTGTTCAGAGCAAGCTCACTGTTCGGACCCTATAGGAAACACAGTAGAGTAGAAGAGTGCTCTGTTCTCAAAAGCAGAGTGTGTTTCTTGTATGGCAAGCTAGCGTTTGTTTCCCAGTCCTAAATGGAGTTGAATCACATGCAGTTTTTGGTCCTACCAGCAAGAGATATTTTCTAGTAAGGAAAGACACTATTGCGCTCCCTTTGCCATACACAGTGCAAATAGCACTCGCGTCTGTTTCCAGCAAGTACAGTGTGTTGGACTGAAGAGGAGCTACTGTTCTTGTCAGTTTCCTAAGCAGAGTTGAACTAGATATGGCACGTGTGTGTAGGAAGCATAGTTCTTTTTTTCTGAGCAAGCTCACTGTTCGGACACCATAGGAAACACAGTAGAGTAGGAGAGTGCTCTTTTCTCAAAAGCAGAGTGTGTTTCTTGTAAGGCGAGCTAGCGTTTGTTTCCCAGTCCTAAATGGAGTTGAATCACATGCACTTTCTGGTCCTACGAGCAAGATTTGTTTTCTGGTAAGAAGAGACACTGTGGCGCTCCCATTGTCATACACAGGGCAAATAGCACTGGCTTTGGTTCCCAGCAAGTACAGTGTATTGGACTGAAGAGGAGCTATTGTTCTTGTCAGGTTCCTAAGCAGAATTGAAATAGATATGGCCATGTGTGTAGAAAGCACAGTTCTTTTGTTCTGAGCAAGCTCACTGTTTGGACCCCATAGGAAACACAGTAGAGTAGAAGAGAGCTCTTTTCTCAAAAGCAGAGTGTGTTTATTGAAAGGCGGGCTAGTGTTTGTTTCCCAGTCAGAAATGGAATTGAATCCCGTGCAGTTTCTGTTCCAACGAGCAAGAGTTGTTTTCTTTTAAGAAGAGTCACTATTGCGCTCCCATTGCCATACTCAGTGCAAATAGCACTCGCGTCTGTTCCCTGCATGTACAGAGTATTGGACTGAAGAGGAGCTACTGTTCTTGTCAGTTTCTGAAACAGAGTTGAACTAGATATGGCCCGTGTGTGTAGGAAGCACAGTTCTTTTGTTCTGAGCAAGGTCACTGTTCAGACTCCATAGGAAACACAGTAGAGTAGAAGAGTGCTCTTTTCTCAAAAGCAGAGTGTGCTTCTTGTAAGGCGAGCTAGCATTTATTTCCCAGTTCAAAATGGAGTTGAATCACATGCAGTTTTTTTTCCTATGAGCAAGAGTTGTTTTCTGGTAAGGAATGTCACTATTGTGCTCTCATTGCCATACACAGTGCAAATAGCACTCGCGTCTGTTCCCAGCAAGTACAGTGTATTGGACTGAAGAGGAGCTACTGTTCTTGTCAGTTTTCTAAGCAGAGTTGAACTAGATATGGCCCGTGTATGTAGGAAGCACAGTTCTCTTGTTCTGATCAAGCTCACTGTTCGGACACCATAGGAAACACAGTAGAGTAGAAGAGTGCTCTTTTCTCAAAAGCAGACTGTGTTTCCTGTAAGGCCAGCTAGTGTTTTTTTCCCAGTCCTAAATGGAGTTGAATCACATGCAGTTTCTAATCCTAGGAGCAAGAGTTCTTTTATGGAAAGAATAGTCACTATTGCGCTGCCATTGCCATACACAGGACAAATAGCACTGGCGTCTGTTCCCAGCAAGTACGGTGTATTGGACTGAAGAGGATCTACTGTTCTTGTCGGGTTCCTAAGCAGAATTGAAGTAGATATGGCCGTGTGTGTAGGAAGCACAGTTCTTTTGTTCAGAGCAAGCTCACTGTTCGGACCCTATAGGAAACACAGTAGAGTAGAAGAGTGCTCTGTTCTCAAAAGCAGAGTGTGTTTCTTGTATGGCAAGCTAGCGTTTGTTTCCCAGTCCTAAATGGAGTTGAATCACATGCAGTTTTTGGTCCTACCAGCAAGAGATATTTTCTAGTAAGGAAAGACACTATTGCGCTCCCTTTGCCATACACAGTGCAAATAGCACTCGCGTCTGTTTCCAGCAAGTACAGTGTGTTGGACTGAAGAGGAGCTACTGTTCTTGTCAGTTTCCTAAGCAGAGTTGAACTAGATATGGCACGTGTGTGTAGGAAGCATAGTTCTTTTTTTCTGAGCAAGCTCACTGTTCGGACACCATAGGAAACACAGTAGAGTAGGAGAGTGCTCTTTTCTCAAAAGCAGAGTGTGTTTCTTGTAAGGCGAGCTAGCGTTTGTTTCCCAGTCCTAAATGGAGTTGAATCACATGCACTTTCTGGTCCTACGAGCAAGATTTGTTTTCTGGTAAGAAGAGACACTGTGGCGCTCCCATTGTCATACACAGGGCAAATAGCACTGGCTTTGGTTCCCAGCAAGTACAGTGTATTGGACTGAAGAGGAGCTATTGTTCTTGTCAGGTTCCTAAGCAGAATTGAAATAGATATGGCCATGTGTGTAGAAAGCACAGTTCTTTTGTTCTGAGCAAGCTCACTGTTTGGACCCCATAGGAAACACAGAAGAGTAGAAGAGAGCTCTTTTCTCAAAAGCAGAGTGTGTTTATTGAAAGGCGGGCTAGTGTTTGTTTCCCAGTCAGAAATGGAATTGAATCCCGTGCAGTTTCTGTTCCAACGAGCAAGAGTTGTTTTCTTTTAAGAAGAGTCACTATTGCGCTCCCATTGCCATACTCAGTGCAAATAGCACTCGCGTCTGTTCCCTGCATGTACAGAGTATTGGACTGAAGAGGAGCTACTGTTCTTGTCAGTTTCTGAAACAGAGTTGAACTAGATATGGCCCGTGTGTGTAGGAAGCACAGTTCTTTTGTTCTGAGCAAGGTCACTGTTCAGACTCCATAGGAAACACAGTAGAGTAGAAGAGTGCTCTTTTCTCAAAAGCAGAGTGTGCTTCTTGTAAGGCGAGCTAGCATTTATTTCCCAGTTCAAAATGGAGTTGAATCACATGCAGTTTTTTTTCCTATGAGCAAGAGTTGTTTTCTGGTAAGGAATGTCACTATTGTGCTCTCATTGCCATACACAGTGCAAATAGCACTCGCGTCTGTTCCCAGCAAGTACAGTGTATTGGACTGAAGAGGAGCTACTGTTCTTGTCAGTTTTCTAAGCAGAGTTGAACTAGATATGGCCCGTGTATGTAGGAAGCACAGTTCTCTTGTTCTGATCAAGCTCACTGTTCGGACACCATAGGAAACACAGTAGAGTAGAAGAGTGCTCTTTTCTCAAAAGCAGACTGTGTTTCCTGTAAGGCCAGCTAGTGTTTTTTTCCCAGTCCTAAATGGAGTTGAATCACATGCAGTTTCTAATCCTAGGAGCAAGAGTTCTTTTATGGAAAGAATAGTCACTATTGCGCTGCCATTGCCATACACAGGACAAATAGCACTGGCGTCTGTTCCCAGCAAGTACGGTGTATTGGACTGAAGAGGATCTACTGTTCTTGTCGGGTTCCTAAGCAGAATTGAACTAGATATGGCCCTGTGTGTAGGAAGCACAGTTCTTTTGTTCAGAGCAAGCTCACTGTTCGGACCCTATAGGAAACACAGTAGAGTAGAAGAGTGCTCTGTTCTCAAAAGCAGAGTGTGTTTCTTGTATGGCAAGCTAGCATTTGTTTCCCAGTCCTAAATGGAGTTGAATCACATGCAGTTTCTGGTCCTACGAGCAAGAGTTTATTTCTGGTAAGGAAAGTCACTATTGTGCTCCATTTGCCATACACAGTGCAAATAGCACTCGTGTCTGTTCCCAGCAAATACAGTGTACTGGACTGAAGAGGAGCTCCTGTTCTTGTCAGTTTCCTAAGCAGAGTTGAAATAGATATGGCCCGTGTGTGTAGGAAACACAGTTCTTTTGTTCTGAGCAAGCTCACTGTTCGGACACCATAGGAAACACTGTAGAGTAGAAGAGTGCTCTTTTCTCAAAAGCAGAGTGTGTTTCTTGAAAGGCAAGCTAGTGTTTGTTTCCCAGTCAGAAATGGAATTGAATCCCGTGCAGTTTCTGGTACTACAAGCAAGAGTTTTTTTCTGGTAATAAGAGTCACTATTGCGCTCCCATTGCCATACACAGTGCACAGAGCACTGGCGTCTGTTCCCTGCATGTACAGAGTATTGGACTGAATAGGAGCTACTGTTCTTGTCAGTTTCCTAAGCAGAGTTAAACTAGATATGGCCAGTGTGTGTAGGAAGCACAGTTTTTTGTTCTGAGCAAGTTCACTGTTCTGGCCCTATAGGAAACACAGTAGAGTAGAAGAGTGCTCTTTTCTCAAAAGCAGAGTGTGTTTCTTGTAAGGCGAGCTTGCGTTTCTATCCCAGTCCTAAATGGAGTTGAGTCACATGCAGTTTCTGGTCCTATGAGCAAGAGTTGTTTCCTGGTAAGGAATGTCACTATTGTGCTCCCATTGCCATACACAGTGCAAATAGCACTCGCGGCTGTTCCCAGCAAGTACAGTGTATTGGACTGAAGAGGAGCTACTGTTCTTGTCAGTTTCCTAAGCAGAGTTGAACTAGATATGGCACGTGTGTATAGGAAGCACAGTTCTTTTTTTCTGAGCAATCTCACTGTTCGGACCCCATAGGAAACAGAGTAGAGTAGGAGAGTGCTCTTTTCTCAAAAGCAGAGTTTGTTTCTTGTAAGGCGAGCTAGCGTTTGTTTCCCAGTCCTAAATGGAGTTGAATCACATGCAGTTTCTGGTCCTACAAGCAAGATTTGTTTTCTGGTACTAAGAGTCACTATTGCGCTCCCATTGTCATACACAGGGCAAATAGCACTCGCGTCTGTTCCCAGCATGTACAGTGTATTGGACTGAAAAGGAGCTACTGTTCTTGTCAGTTTCCTAAGCAGAATTGAACTAGATATGGCCCTGTATGTAGGAAGCACAGTTCTTTTGTTCTGACCAAGCTCTCTGTTCTGGCCCTATAGGAAACACAGTAGAGTAGAAGAGTGCTCTTTTCTCAAAAGCAGAGTGTGTTTCTTGTAAGGCCAGCTAGTGTTTTTTTCCCAGTCCTATATGGAGTTGAATCACATGCAGTTTCTGGTCCTACGAGCAAGAGTTGTTTTCTGGTAAGAAGAGTCACTATTGTGCTCCCATTGTCATACACAGGGCAAATAGCACTGGCCTTGGTTCCCAGCAAGTACAGTGTATTGGACTGAAGAGGATCTACTGTTCTTGTCAGGTTCCTAAGCAGAATTGAACAAGATATGGCCATGTGTCTAGAAAGCACAGTTCTTTTGTTCTGAGCAAGCTCACTGTTTGGACCCCATAGGAAACACAGTAGAGTAAAAGAGTGCTTTTTTCTCAAAAGCAGAGTTTGTTTATTAAAAGGAAAGCTAGTGTTTGTTTCCCAGTCAGAAATGGAATTGAATCCCGTGCAGTTTCTGGTCCTACGAGCAAGAGTTTTTTTCTTGTAAGAAGAGTCACTATTGTGCTCTCATTGCCATACTCAGTGCAAATAGCACTCGCGTCTGTTCCCTGCATGTACAGAGTATTGGACTGAAGAGGAGCTACTGTTCTTGTCAGTTTCCTAATCAGAGTTGAACTAGATATGGCCCTTGTGTAGGAAGCACAAATTTTTTGTTCTGAGCACGCTCACTCTTCGATCCCCATAGGAAACACAGTAGAGTAGAAGAGTGCTCTTTTCTCAAAAGCAGAGTGTGTTTCTTATAAGGCGAGCTAGCATTTGTTTCCCAGTCCTAAATGGAGTTGAAGCAATAGCAGTTTAAGGTCCTATGATCAAGAGTTTTTTTCTGGTAAGGAAAGTCACTATTGCGCACCCATTGCCATACATAGTGAAAATAGCACTCGTGTTTGTTCCCAGCAAGTACAGTGTATTGGACTGAAGAGGAGCTACTGTTCTTGTCATTTTCCTAAGAGGAGTTGAAATAGATATGTCCTGTGTGTGTAGGAAACACAGTTCTTTTGTTCTGAGAAAGCACACTGTGCAGACACCATAGGAAACACAGTAGAGTAGATGAGTGCTCTTTTCTCAAAATTAGATTGTGTTTCTTGAAAGGCGAGCTAGTATTTGCTTAACAGTCAGAAATGGAGTTGAATCCCATGCAGTTTCTGGTCCTACGAGCAAGAGTTGTTTTCTGGTAAGAAGAGTCACTATTGTGCTCCAAATGCCATACACAGAGCAAATAGCACTGGCGCCTGTTCCCAGCAAGTACAGTGTATTGGACTGAAGAGCAGCTACTGTTCTTGTCAGTTTTCTAAGCAGAGTTGAACTAGATATGGCCCGTGTGTGTAGGAAGCACAGTTCTTTTGTTCTGAGCAAGCTCACTGTTCGGACACCATAGGAAACACAGTAGAGTAAAAGAGTGCTCTTTTCTGAAAAGCAGAGTGTGTTTCTTGTAAGGCGAGCAAGCGTTTGTTTCCCAGTCTTAAATGGAGTTGAATCACATGCAGTTTCTGGTCCCATGAGCAAGAGTTGTTTTCTGGTAAGAAGAGTCACTATTGTGCTCCCATTGTCATACACAGGGCAAATAGCACTGGCATTGGTTCCCAGCATGTACAATGTATTGAACTGAAGAGGATCTACTGTTCTTGTCAGGTTCCTAAGCAGAATTGAATTAGATATGGCCTGTGTGTAGGAAGCACAGTTCTTTTGTTCTGAGCAAGCTCACTGTGCGGACCCCGTAGGAAACACAGTAGAGTAGAAGAGTGCTCTTTTCACAAAAGCAGAGTGTGTTTCTTGGAAGGTGAGCTAGCGTTTGTTTCCCTGTCCTAAATGGAGTTGAGTCACATGCAGTTTGTGGTCCTATGAGCAAGAGTTGTTTTCTGGTAAGAAGAGTCACTATTGCGCTCCCATTGCCATACACAGGGCAAATAGCATACGCGTCTGTTCCCAGCAAATACTCTGTATTGGACTGAAGAGGAGCTACTGTTCCTGTCAGTTTCCTAAGCAGAGTTGAATTAGATATGGCCCATGTGTATAGGAAGCACAGTTCTTTTGTTCTGAGCAATTCACTGTTCGGACCACATAGGAATCACAGTAGAGTAGAAGAGTGCTTTTTTCTCAAAAGCATAGTGTGTATCTTGTAAGGCAAGCTAGAGTTTGTTTCCCAGTCCTAAATGGAGTTGAATCCCATGCAGTTTCTTGTCCAATGAGCAAGAGCTGTTTTCTGGTAAGGAGAGTCACTATTGCGCTCCCATTGTGGTACACAGGGCAAATAGCACTCGCGTCTGTTCCCAGCATGTACAGTCTATTGGACTGAAGAGGATCTACTGTTCTTGTCAGTTTCCTAAGCAGAGTTGAACTAGATATGGCCGTGTGTGTAGGAAGCACAGTTCTTTTGTTCTGATCAAGCTCACTGTTCTGGCCCTATAGGAAGCACAGTAGAATAGAAGAGTGCTCTTTTCTCAAAAGCAGAGTGTGTTTCTTGTGAGCAGAGCTAGCGTTTGTTTCCCAGTCCTAAATGGAGTTGAGTCACATGCAGTTTTTGGTCCCACGAGCAAGAGTAGTTTTCTGGTAAGAAGAGTCACTATTGGGCTCCCATTGCCATACACAGTACAAATAGCACTCGCGTCTGTTCCCAGCATGTACAGTGTATTGGACTGAAAAGGATCTATTGTTCTTGTCAGTTTCCTCAGCAGAATTGAACTAGATATGGCCATGTATGTAGGAAGCACAGTTATTTTGTTCTGAGCAAGCTCTCTGTTCTGGCCCTATAGGAAACACAGTAGAGTAGAAGAGTGCTCTTTTCTCAAAAGCAGAGTGTGTTTCTTGTAAGGCGAGCTAGCGTTTGTTTCCCAGTTCTAAATGGAGTTGAATCACATGCAGTTTCTGGTCTTACGAGCAAGAGTTGTTTTCTGGTAAGGAAAGTCACTATTGTGCTCCCATTGCCATACACAGTTCAAATAGCACTTGCGTCTGTTCCCAGCAAGTACAGTGTATTGTACTGAAGAGAAGCTACTGTTCTTGTCAGTTTCCTAAGCAGAGTTGAACTAGATATGGCCCGTGTGTGTAGGAAGCAAAGTTCTTTTGTTCTAAGCTAGCTCACTGTTCTGGCCCTATAGGAAACACAGTAGAGTAGAAGAGTGCTCTTTTCTCAAAAGCAGAGTGTGTTTCTTGTAAGGCGAGCTAGCGTTTGTTTCCCAGTCCTAAATGGAGTTGAATCACATGCAGTTTCTGGTCGTATGAGCAAGAGTTTTTTTCTGGTAAGAAGAGTCACTGTTGCGCTCCCATTGTCATACACAGGGCAAATAGCACTTTTGTCTGTTCCCAGCATATACAGTGTATTTTGACTGAAGAGGACATACTGTTCTTGTCAGTTTCCTAAGCAGAATTCAACTGGATATGGCCCGTGTGTGTAAGAAGCACAGTTCTTTTGTTCTGAGCAAGCTTTCTGTTCTGGCCCTACAGGAAACACAGTAGAGTAGAAGAGTGCTCTTTTCTCAAAAGCAGAATGTGTTTCTTGTAAGGCGAGCTAGTGTTTCTTTCCCAGTTCAAAATGGAGTGGAGTTACATGCTGTTTCTGGTTCTATGAGCAAGAGTTGTTTTCTGGTAACAAGAGTCACTATTGCGCTCCCATTGTCATACACAGGGCAAATAGCACTGGTGTCAGTTCCCAGCATATACAGTGTATTTTAACTGAAGACGAGATACTGTTCTTGAGTATCCTAAGCAGAATTGAACTAGATATGGCCGTGTGTGTAGGAAGCACACTTCTTTTGTTCTGTGAAAGCTCACTGTTCTGGCCCTATAGGAAACACAGAAGAGTAGAAGAGTGCTCTTTTTTTTCAAAAGCAGAGTGTGTTTCTTGTAAGGCGAGCTAGCGTTTCTTTCTGAGTTCTAAATGAAGTTGAATCACATGCAGTTTTTGGTCCTAAGAGCAAGACTTGTTTTCTGGTAAGGAATGTCACTATTGCGTTCCCATTACCATACACATTGCAAATTGCACTCGAGTGTGTTCCCAGCCTTTACAGAGTATTGGACTTAAGAGGAGCTACTTTTCTTCTCAGATTCCTAAGCCGAGTTGAACCAGATATGGCCTATGTGTGTAGGAAGCACAGTTCTTTTGTTCTGAGCAAGCTCACTGATCTGGCCCTATAGGAAACACAGTAGAGTAGAAGAGTGCTCTTTTCTCAAAGGCAGAGTGTGTTTCTTGTAAGGCGAGCTAGCATTTGTTTCCCAGTCCTAAATGGAGTTGAATCAAATGCAGTTTCTGGTCCTTAGAGCAAGAGTTGTTTTCTGGTAAGAAGAGTCACTATTGCACTCCCATTGCCATACACAGTACAAATAGCACTCGCATCTGTTCCCAGCAAGTACAGTGTATTGGACTGAAGAGGATCTACAGTTCTTGTCAGTTTCCTAAGCAGAATTGAACTATATATGGCCCGTGTGTGTAGGAATCACAGTTCTTTTGTTCTGAGCAAGCTCACTGTTCTGGCCCTATAGGAAACCCAGTAGAGTAGAAAGTGCTCTTTTCTCAAAAGCAGAGTGTGTTCCTTGTAAGACAAGCTAGCCTTTGTTTCCCAGTGCTAAATTGATTTGAGTCACATGCAGTTTGCGGTCCTACGAGCAAGAGTTGTTTTCTGGTAAGAAGAGTCACTATTGCCATCCCATTGCCATACAAAGTGCAAATAGCACTCACGTCTGTTCCCAGCAAGTACAGTGTATTGGACTGAAGAGGAGCTACTGTTCTTGTCAGTGTCCTAAGCAGAGTTGAACTAGATATGGCCCTTGTGTAGGAAGCACAGATTTTTTGTTCTGAGCACTCTCACTCTTCGATCCCCATAGGAAACACAGTAGAGTAGAAGAGTGCTCTTTTCTCAAAAGCAGAGTGTGTTTCTTGTAAGGCGAGCTAGCATTTATTCCCCAGTTCTAAATGGAGTTGAATCACATGCAATTTTTGGTCCTATGAGCAAGAGTTTTTTTCTGGTAAGGAATGTCACTATTGCGCTCCCATTGTAATACACAGGGCAAATAGCACTTGCGTCTGTTCCCAGCATTTACAGTGTATTGGACTGAAAAGGATCTATTGTTCTTGTCAGTTTCCTAAGCAGAATTGAAATAGATATGGCCCTGTATGTAGGAAGCACAGTTCTTTTGTTCTGAGCAAGCTCTCTGTTCTGGCCCTATAGGAAACACAGTAGAGTAGAAGAGTGCTCTTTTCTCAAAAGCAGAGAGTGTTTCTTTAAGGCGAGCTAGCGTTGGTTTCCCAGTCCTAAATGGAGTTGAATCACATGCAGTTTTTGGTCCTACCAGCAAGAGATATTTTCTAGTAAGGAAAGTCACCATTGCGCTCCCTTTGCCATACACAGTGCAAATAGCACTCGCATCTGTTCCCAGCAAGTACAGTGTATTGGACTGAAGAGGAGCTACTGTTCTTGTCAGTTTCCTAAGCAGAGTTGAACTAGATATGGCACGTGTGTGTAGGAAGCACAGTTCTTTTTTTCTGAGCAAGCTCACTGTTCAGACACCATAGGAAACACAGTAGAGTAGGAGAGTGCTCTTTAATCAAAAGCAGAGTGTGTTTCTTGTAAGGCGAGCTAGCGTTTGTTACCCAGTCTTAATGGAGTTGAATCACATGCACTTTCTGGTCCTACGAGCAAGATTTGTTTTCTGGTAAGAAGAGACACTGTGGCGCTCCCATTGTCATACACAGGGCAAATAGCACTGGCTTTGGTTCCCAGCAAGTACAGTGTATTGGACTGAAGAGGAGCTATTGTTCTTGTCAGGTTCCTAAGCAGAATTGAACTAGATATGGCCATGTGTGTAGAAAGCACAGTTCTTTTGTTCTGAGCAAGCTCACTGTTTGGACCCCATAGGAAACACAGTAGAGTAGAAGAGTGCTCTTTTCTCAAAAGCAGAGTGTGTTTATTGAAAGGCGGGCTAGTGTTTGTTTCCCAGTCAGAAATGGAATTGAATCCCGTGCAGTTTCTGTTCCAACGAGCAAGAGTTTTTTTCTTGTAAGAAGAGTCACTATTGCGCTCCCATTGCCATACTCAGTGCAAATAGCACTCGCGTCTGTTCCCTGCATGTACAGAGTATTGGACTGAAGAAGAGCTACTGTTCTTGTCAGTTTCTGAAACAGAGTTGAACTAGATATGGCCCGTGTGTGTAGGAAGCACAGTTCTTTTGTTCTGAGCAAGGTCACTGTTCAGACTCCATAGGAAACACAATAGAGTAGAAGAGTGCTCTTTTCTCAAAAGCAGAGTGTGTTTCTTGTAATGCGAGCTAGCATTTATTTCCCAGTTCAAAATGGAGTTGAATCACATGCAGGTTTTTTTCCTATGAGCAAGAGTTGTTTTCTGGTAAGGAATGTCACTATTGTGCTCTCATTGCCATACACAGTGCAAATAGCACTCGCGTCTGTTCCCAGCAAGTACAGTGTATTGGACTGAAGAGGAGCTACTGTTCTTGTCAGTTTTCTAAGCAGAGTTGAACTAGATATGGCCCGTGTATGTAGGAAGCACAGTTCTCTTGTTCTGATCAAGCTCACTGTTCGGACACCATAGGAAACACAGTAGAGTAGAAGAGTGCTCTTTTATCAAAAGCAGAGTGTGTTTCCTGTAAGGCCAGCTAGTGTTTTTTTCCCAGTCGTAAAAGGAGTTGAATCACATGTAGTTTCTAATCCTAGGAGCAAGAGTTCTTTTATGGAAAGAATAGTCACTATTGCGCTGCCATTGCCATACACAGGACAAATAGCACTGGCGTCTGTTCCCAGCAAGTACGGTGTATTGGACTGAAGAGGATCTACTGTTCTTGTCAGGTTCCTAAGCAGAATTGAACTAGATATGGCCGTGTGTGTAGGAAGCACAGTTCTTTTGTTCAGAGCAAGCTCACTGTTCGGACCCTATAGGAAACACAGTAGAGTAGAAGAGTGCTCTGTTCTCAAAAGCAGAGTGTGTTTCTTGTACGGCAAGCTAGCGTTTGTTTCCCAGTCCTAAATGGAGTTGAATCACATGCAGTTTCTGGTCCTACAAGCAAGAGTTTATTTCTGGTAAAGAAAGTCACTATTGTGCTCCCATTGCCACACAGGGCAAATAGCACTTTCGTCTGTTCCCAGCATGTACAGTGTATTGGACTGAAGAGGTTCCACTGTTCTTGTCAGTTTCCTAAGAAGAATTGAACTAGATATGGCCCGTGTGTGTAGGAAGCACAGTTCTTTTTTCTGAGCAAGCTCAATGTTCTGGCCCTGTAGGAAACACAGTAGAGTAGAAGAGTGCTCTTTTCTCAAAAGCAGAGTGTTTTTCTTGTAAGGCTAGCTAGTGTTTGTTTCCCAGTCCTAAATGGAGTTGAGTCACATGCAGTTTTAGGTCCTACGAGCAAGAGTAGTTTTCTCGTAAGAGGAGTCACTATTGGGCTCCCATTGCCATACACAGTACAAATAGCACTGGGGTCTGTTCCCAGCATGTACAGTGTATTGGACTGAAAAGGATCTATTGTTCTTGTCAGTTTCCTAAGCAGAATTGAACTAGATATGGCCGTGTATGTAGGAAGCACAGTTCTTTTGTTCTGAGCAAGCTCACTGTTCTGGCCTTATAGGAAACACAGTAGAGTAGCAGAGTGCTCTTTTCTCAAAAGCAGATTGTGTTTCTTGTAAGGCGAGCTAGCGTTTGATTCCCAGTCCTAAATGGAGTTGAATCACATGCAGTTTTTGGTCCTACGAGCAAGAGTTGTTTTCTCGTAAGGATAGTCACTATTGCGCTCCCATTGACATACACAGTGCAAATAGCACTTGCATCTGTTCCCAGCAAGTACAGTGTATTGGCCTGAAGCGGAGCTACTGTTCTTGTCAGTTTCCTAACCAGAGTTGAACTAGATATGGCCCTTGTGTGTAGGAAGCACAGTTCTTTTGTTCTGAGCAAGATCACTGTTTGGACCCTGTAGGAAACACAGTAGAGTAGAAGAGTGCTCATTTCTCAAAAGCTGAGTGTGTTTAGTGTAAGGCGACCTAGCGTTTGCTTCCCAGTCCAAAACGGAGTTGAATCACATGCAGTTTCTGGTCCTAAGAGCAAGAGTTGTTTTCTGGTAAGAAGTGACACTACTGCGCTCCCATTGCCATACACAGTGCAAATAGCACTCGCGTCTGCTCCCAGCAAGTACAGTGTATTGGATTGAAGAGGAGCTACTGTACTTGTCAGTTTCCTAAGCAGACTTGAACGAGATAATGCGCGTGTGTGTAGGAAGCACAGTTCATTTGTTCTGAGCAAGCTCACTGTTCGGACCCCATAGGAAACACAGTAGAGTAGAAGAGTACTCTTTTCTCAAAAGCAGAGTGTGTTTCTTGTAAGGCGAGCTAGCTTTTGTTTCCCAGTCGTAAATGAAGTTGAATCACATGCAGTTTCTGGTCCTACGAGTAGAGTTGTTTTTTGGTAAGAAGAGTCACTATTGAGCTCCCATTGCTATACACAGTGCAAATAGCACTTGCGTCTGTTCCAATCAAGTACAGTGTATTGGACTGAAGAGGAGCTACTGTTCTTGTCAGTTTCCTAAGCAGAGTTGAACTGATATGGCCCGTGTGTATAGGAAGCACAGTTTTTTTGTTTTGAGCAAGCTCACTTTCTGGCCCAATAGAAAACACAGTAGAGTAGAAGAGTGCTCTTTTCTCAAAAGCAGAGTGTGTTTCACAGCTCTTTTGTTCTGAGCAAGCTCACTGTGCGGACCCCATAGGAAACTCAGTGCTCTTTTCTCAAAAGCAGAGTGTGTTTCTTGTAAGGCGAGATAGCATTTGCTTCCCAGACCTAAAAGGAGTTGAATCACATGCAGTTTCTGGTCCTACAAGCAAGAGTTGTTTTCTGGTAAGAAGAGTCACTATTGCGCTCGCATTGTCATACACAGGGCAAATAGCACTGGCGTCTTTTCCCAGCATTTACAGTGTATTGGACTGAAGAGGTTCTACTGTTCTTGTCAGTTTCCTATGCAGAGTTGAACTAGATATAGCCCGTGTGTGTAGGAAGCACAGTTCTTTTGTTCTGAGCAAGCACACTGTTCTGGCCCTATAGGAAACACAGTAGAGTAGCAGAGTGCTCTTTTCTCAAAAGCAGAGTGTGTTTCTTGTAAGGCGAGCTAGTGTTTGTTTCCAAGTCCTAAATGGAGTTGAATCACATGCAGTTTCTGTTCCTAAGAGCAAGAGTTGTTTTCTGGTAAGAAGAGTCACTATTGTGCTCCCATTGCCGTACACAGTGCCAATTGCACTCGCATCTGTTCCCAGCAAGTACAGTGTATTGGACTGAAGAGGAGCTACTTTTCTCATCAGTTTCCTAAGAAGAGTTGAACTAGATATGGCCCGTGTGTGTAGGAAGCACAGTTCTTTTGTTCTGAGCAAGCTCACTGTTCTGGCCCTATAGGAAACACAGTAGAGTAGAAGAGTGCTCTTTTCTCAAAAGCAGAGTGTGCTTCTTGTAATGCAAGCTAGCGTTTTTTTCCCAGTCCTAAATGGAGTTGAATCACATGCAGTTTTTGGTCCTACGCGCAAGAGTTGTTTTCTGGTAAGGAAAGTCACTATTGTGCTCCCATAGCCAAACACAGTGCAAATAGCACTCGCATCTGTTCCCAGCAAGTACAGTGTATTGGACTGAAGAGGAGCTACTGTTCTTGTCAGTTTCCTAAGCAGAATTGAACTGGATATGGCCATTTGTGTAGGAAGCACAGTTCTTTTGTTCTGAGCAAGCTCACTGTTCGGAACCCATAGGACACATTGTAGAGAAGAAGAGTGCTCTTTTCTCAAAAGCAGAGTGTGTTTCTTGTAAGGCGATCTAGCTTTTGTTTCCCAGTCCTAAATGAATTTGAATCACATGCAGTTTAAGGTCCTACGAGTAGAGTTATTTTTTGGTAAGAAGAGTCACTATTGCGCTCCCATTGACATACACAGTACAAATAGCACTTGTGTCTGTTCCAATCAAGTACAGTGTATTGTTGTGAAGAGGAGCTACTGTTCTTGTCAGTTTCCTAAGCAGAGTTGAACTAGATATGGCCCGTGTGTATAGGAAGCACAGTTCTTTTGTTCTGAGTAAGCTCACTGTTGTGACCACATAAGAAACACAGTAGATTAGAAGAGTGCTATTTTCTCAAAAGCAGAGTGTGTTTCTTGTAAGGCTAGATAGCGTTTGCTTCCCAGTCCTAAATGGAGTTGAATCACATGCAGTTTCTGGTCCTACGAGCAAGAGTTGTTTTCTGGTAGGAAGAGTCACTATTGCACTCCCATTGTCATAAACAGGGCAAATAGCACTGGCGTCTGTTCCCAGCATGTACAGTGTATTGGACTGAAGAGGATCTACTGTTCTTGTCAGGTTCATAAGCAGAGTTGAACTAGATATGGCCCGTGTGTGTAGGAAGCACATTTCTTTTGTTCTGAGCAAGCTCACTGTTCTGGCCCTATAGGAAACCTAGTAGAGTAGATGTGTGCCCTATTCTCAAAAGCAGAGTGTGTTTCTTGTAAGGCAAGCTGGCATTTGTTTCCCAATCCAAAATGGAGTTGAATCACATGCAGTTTCTGGTCCTATGAGCAAGAGTTGTTTTCTGGTAAGAAGAGTCACTATTGTGCTCCCATTGCTGTACACAGTGCAAATTGCACTCGCGTCTGTTCCCAGCAAGTACAGTGTATTGGACTGAAGAGGAGCTACTGTTCTCATCAGTTTCCTAAGCAGAGTTGAACTAGATATGGCCCGTGTGTAGGAAGCACATTTCTTTTGTTCTGAGGAAGCTCACTGTTCGAACCCCATAGAAAACACAGTAGAGTAGAAGAGTGCTCTTTTCTCAAAAGCAGAGTATGCTTCTTGTAAGGCGAGCTAGCATTTGTTTCCCAGTCCTAAATGGACTTGAAATACACATGCAGTTTCTGGTCCTATGAGCTAGAGTTGTTTTTTGGTAAGAAGAGTCACTATTGCGCTCCCATTGCCACACACAGTACAAATAGCACTCGCGTCTGTTCCCAGCAAGTACAGTGTATTGGACTGAAGAGGAGATACTGTTCTTGTCAGTTTCCTAAGCAGAATCGAACTGGATATGGCCATTTGTGTAGGAAGCACAGTTCTTTTGTTCTTAGCAAGCTCACTGTACTGGCCCTATAGGAAACACAGTAGAGTAGAAGACTGTTCTTTTCTCAAAAGCAGAGTGTGTTTCTTGTAAGGCGAGCTAGCATTCGTTTCCCAGTCCTAAATGGAGTTGAATCACATGCAGTTTTTGGTACTACAAGCAAGAGTTGTTTTCTGGTAAGGGAAGTCACTATTGCGCTCCCATTGACATACACAGTGCAAATACCACTTGCGTCGGTTCCCAGCAAGTACAGTGTATTGGACTGAAGAGGAGCTACTGTTCTTGACAGTTTCCTAAGCAGAGTTGAACTAGATATGGCCCGTGTGCGTAGGAAGCACAGTTCTTTTGTTCTGAGCAAGCTCACTGTTCGGAACCCATAGGACACAGAGTAGAGAAGAAGAGTGCTCTTTTCTCAAAAGCAGAGTGTGTTACTTGTAAGGCTAGCTAGCTTTTGTTTCACAGTCCTAAATGAATTTGAATCACATGCAGTTTCAGGTCCTATGAGTAGAGTTATTTTTTGGTAAGAAGAGTCACTATTGCGCTCCCATTGCCATACACAGTACAAATAGCACTTGCGACTGTTCCAATCTAGTACAGTGTATTGGAGTGAAGAGGAGCTACTGTTCTTGTCAGTTTCCTAAGCAGAGTTGAACTAGATATGGCCCGTGTGTATAGGAAGCACAGTTCTTTTGTTCTGAGCAAGCTCACTGTACTGGCCCTATAGGAAACAGAGTTGAGTAGAAGAGTGCTCTTTTCTCAAAAGCAGAGTGTGTTTCTTGTAAGGCGAGCTAGCGTTTGATTCCCAGTCCTAAATGGAGTTGAATCACATGCAGTTTTTGGTCCTACGAGCAAGAGTTGTTTTCTCGTAAGGATAGTCACTATTGCGCTCCCATTCTCATACACAGTGCAAATAGCACTTGCGTCTGTTCCCAGCAAGTACAGTGTATTGGACTGAAGAGGAGCTACTGTTCTTGTCAGTTTCCTAACCAGAGTTGAACTAGATATGGCCCGTGTGTGTAGGAAGCACAGTTCTTTTGTTCTGAGCAAGCTCACTGTTTGGACCCCATAGGAAACACAGTAGAGTAGAAGAGTGCTCTTTTCTCAAAAGCCGAGTGTGTTTAGTGTAAGGCGAGCTTGCGTTTGTTTCCCAGTCCTAAATGGAGTTGAAATACACATGCAGTTTCTGGTCCTATGAGCTAGAGTTGTTTTCTGGTAAGAAGAGTCACTATTGCGCTCCCTTTGCCATACACAGTGCAAATAGCACTCGCGTCTGTTCCCAGCAAGTACAGTGTATTGGACTGAAGAGGAGCTACTGTTCTTGTCAGTTTCCTAAGCAGAGTTGAACTAGATATGGCCCGTGTGTGTAGGAAGCACAGTTCTTTTGTTCTGAGCAAGCTCACTGTTCTGGCCCTATAGGAAACACAGTAGAGTAGAAGAGTGCTCTTTTCCCAAAAGCACAGTGTGTTTCTTGTAAGGCAAGCTAGCATTTGTTTCCCAGTCCTAAATGGAGTTGAATCACATGCAGTTTTTGGTCCTACGCGCAAGAGTTGTTTTCTGGTAAGGAAAGTCACTATTGCGCTCCCATTGCCAAACACAGTGCAAATAGCACTAGCATCTGTTCCCAGCAAGTACAGTGTATTGGACTGAAGAGGAGCTACTGTTCTTGTCAGTTTCCTAAGCAGAATTGAAATGGATATGGCCATTTGTGTAGGAAGCACAGTTCTTTTTCTCTGAGCAAGCTCAGTGTTGGAACCCCATAGGAAACACAGTAGAGTAGATGTGTGCCCTATTCAAAAGCAGAGCGTGTTTCTTCTAAGGCGAGCTAGCGTTTGTTTCCCAGTCCTAAATGGATTGAATCAAATGCAGTTTCTGGTCCTAAGAGGAAGAGTTGTTTCCTGGTAAGAAGAGTCACTATTGTGCTCCCATTGCCGTACACAGTGCAAATAGCACTTGCGTCTGTTCCCAGTAAGTACAGTGTATTGGACTGAACAGGAGCTACTCTTCTCATCAGTTTCCTAAGGAGAGTTGAACTAGATATGGACCGTGTGTGTAGGAAGCACAGTTCTTTTGTTCTGAGCAAGCCCACTGTTCTGGCCCTATAGGAAACACAGTAGAGTAGACGATTGCTCTTTTCTCAAAAGCAGAGCGTGTTTCTTGTAAGGCGAGCTAGCGTTTGTTTCCCAGTCCTAAATGGAGTTTAATCAAAAGCAGTTTTTGGTCCTACAAGCAAGAGTTGTTTTCTGGTAAGAAGAGTCACTATTGTGCTCCCATTGCCATACACAGTACAAATAGCACTCGCGTCTGTTCCCAGCAAGTACAGTGTATTGGACTGCAGAGAAGCTACTGTTCTTGTCAGTTTCCTAAGTAGAGATGAACCAGATATGACCCGTGTGTGTACTAAGCACAGTTCTTTTGTTCTGAGCAAGCTCACTGTTTGAACCCCATAGGAAACACAGTAGAGTAGAAGAGTGCACTTTTCTCAAAAGCAGAGTGTGTTTCTTGTAAGGCGAGCTAGCGTTTGTTTCCAAGTCCTAAATGGAGTTGAAATACACATGCAGTTTCTGATCCTATGAGCTAGAGTTGTTTTCTGGTAAGAAGAGTCACTATTGCGCTCCCTTTGCCATACACAGTGCAAATAGCACTCGCGTCTGTTCCCAGCAAGTACAGTGTATTGGACTGAAGAGGAGCTACTGTTCTTGTCAGTTTCCTAAGCAGAGTTGAACTAGATATGGCCCGTGTGTGTAGGAAGCACAGTTCTTTTGTTCTGGGCAAGCTCACTGTTCTCGCCCTACAGGAAACACAGTAGAGTAGAAGAGTGCTCTATTCTCAAAAGCAGAGTGTGTTTCTTGAAAGGCGAGTTAGCGTTTGTTTCCCAGTCCTAAATTGAGTTGAATCACATGCAGTTTCTGGTCCTATGAGCAAGAGTTGTTTTTTGGTAAGGAAAGTCACTCTTGCAATCCCATTGCCATACACAGTGCAAATAACACTCCCGTCTGTTCACAGCAAGTACAGTGTATTGGACTGAAGAGGAGCTACTGTTCTTGTCAGTTTCCTAAGCAGAGTTGAACTAGATATGACTCGTGTGTAGGAAGCACAGTTCTTTTGTTCTGAGCAAGCTCACTGTTTGGAACTCATAGGAAACACAGTAGAGTAGATGAGTGCCCTATTCTCAAAAGCAGAGTGTGTTTCTTATAAGGCGAGCTGGCATTTGTTTCCCAATCAAATGGAGTTGAATCACGTGCAGTTTCTAGTCCTATGAGCAAGAGTTGTTTTCTGGTAAGAAGAGTCACTATTGTGCTCCCATTGCCATACACAGTACAAATAGCACTCGCATCTGTTTCCAGCAAGTACAGTGTATTTGAATGAAGAGGAGCTACTGTTTTTGTCAGTTTCCTAAGGAGAGTTGAACTAGATATGACCCGTGTGTGTAGGAAGCACAGTTCATTTGTTCTGAGCAAGCTCACTGTTCGGACACCATAGGAAACACAGTAGAGTAGAAGAGTACTCTTTTCTCAAAAGCAGAGTGTGTTTCTTGTAAGGCGAGCTAGCTTTTGTTTCCCAGTCGTAAATGAAGTTGAATCACATGCAGTTTCTGGTCCTACGAGTAGAGTTGTTTTTTGGTAAGAAGAGTCACTATTGAGCTCCCATTGACATACACAGTGCAAATAGCACTTGCGTCTGTTCCAATCAAGTACAGTGTATTGGACTGAAGAGGCGCTACTGTTCTTGTCAGTTTCCTAAGCAGAGTTGAACTGATATGGCCCGTGTGTATAGGAAGCACAGTTCTTTTGTTTTGAGCAAGCTCACCTTCTGGCTCTATAGAAAACACAGTAGAGTAGAAGAGTGCTCTTTTCTCAAAAGCAGAGTGTGTTTCTTGTAAGGCGAGCTAGCATTTGATTCCCAGTCCTAAATGGAGTTGAATCACATGCAGCTTCTGGACGAACAAGCAAGAGTTGTTTTCTGGTAAGGAAAGTAATTATTGCACTCCCATTGCCATACATAGTGCAAATAGCACTCGATTCTGTTCCCAGCAAGTACAGTGTAATGGACTGAAGAGGAGCTACTATTCTTGTCAGTTTCCTAATCAGAGTTGAACTAGATATGGCCCGTGTGTTTAGGAAGCACAGTTCTTTTGTTCTGAGAAAGCTCACTGTTTGGACCCCATAGGAAACACAGTAGAGTAGAAGAGTGCTCTTTTCTCAAAAGCAGAGGGTGTTTTTTGTAAGGTGAGCTAGCGTTTGTTTCCCACCCCTAAATGGAGTTTAATCACATGCAGTTTTAGGTCCTACGAGCAAGAGTTGTTTTCTGGTAAGGAAAGTCACTTTTGTGCTCCCCTTGCCATACAAAGCACAAATAGCACTCACATCTGTTCCCAGCAAGTACAGAGTATTGGACTGAAGAGGAGCTACTGTTCTTGTCAGTTTCCTAAGCAGAGTTGAACCAGATATGGCCCGTGTGTATAGGAAGCACAGTCTTTTGTTCTGAGCAAGCTCATTGTGCGGACCCCATAGGAAACTCAGTGCTCTTTTCTCAAAAGCAGAGTGTGTTTCTTGTAAGGCGAGCTAGTGTTTGTTTCCAAGTCCTAAATGGAGTTGAATCACATGCAGTTTCTGTTCCTACGAGGAAGAGATGTTTTCTGGTAAGAAGAGTCACTATTGTGTTCCCATTGTCATACACAGGGCAAATAGCACTGGCTTCTTCTCCCAGCATGTACAGTGTATTGCACTGAAGAGGATCTACTGTTCTTGTCAGTTTCCTAAGCAAAATTGAACTAGATATGGCCATGTGTGCAGGAAGTACATTTCTTTTGTTCTGAGCAAGCTCACTGTTCGGACCCCATAGGAAACACAGTAGAGTAGAAGAGTGCTCTTTTCTCAAAAGCAGAGTGTGTTTCTTGTGAGGCGAGCTAGCGTTTGTTTCCCAGTCCTAAATGGAGTTGAATCACATGCAGTTTTTGGTCCTACGCGCAAGAGTTGTTTTCTGGTAGGGAAAGTCACTATTGCGCTCCCATTGCTAAACACAGTGGAAATAGCACTCGCATCTGTTCCCAGCAAGTACAGTGTATTGGACTGAAGAAGAGCTACTGTTCTTGTCAGTTTCCTAAGCAGAATTGAACTGGATATGACCCGTGTGTGTAGGAAGCACAGTTCTTTTGTTCTGAGCAAGCTCACTGTTGGAACCCCATAGGAAACACAGTAGAGTAGATGTGTGCCCTATTCTCAAAAGCAGAGCGTGTTTCTTGTAAGGCGAGCTAGCGTTTGTTTCCCAGTCCTAAATGGATTGAATCAAATGCAGTTTCTGGTCCTAAGAGGAAGAGTTGTTTCCTGGTAAGAAGAGTCACTATTGTGCTCCCATTGCCGTACACAGTGCAAATAGCACTTGCGTCTGTTCCCAGTAAGTACAGTGTATTGGACTGAACAGGAGCTACTCTTCTCATCAGTTTCCTAAGGAGAGTTGAACTAGATATGGACCGTGTGTGTAGGAAGCACAGTTCTTTTGTTCTGAGCAAGCCCACTGTTCTGGCCCTATAGGAAACACAGTAGAGTAGAAGAGTGCTCTTTTCTCAAAAGCAGAGCGTGTTTCTTGTAAGGCGAGCTAGTGTTTGTTTCCAAGTCCTAAATGGCGTTTAATCAAAAGCAGTTTTTGGTCCTACAAGCAAGAGTTGTTTTCTGGTAAGAAGAGTCACTATTGTGCTCCCATTGCCATACACAGTACAAATAGCACTCGCGTCTGTTCCCAGCAAGTACAGTGTATTGGACTGCAGAGAAGCTACTGTTCTTGTCAGTTTCCTTGCCCGGTCCCGCGGGCCAGGTTATTTGATGAGACCCGAGGAGGCACCTCCTGAAAGATCAATGGGGGCGAGAGAGAAAGGAGACCAGGCGCGTAAAGGAAGACAGAGACATTCTGAGTTGCGTCGAGGTCTCCGTTTATTGACTGGGTGTTGAAGCTTATAAACAGGGCTTCAGGCAGGGAGGGGGAACAGGGGAAGCACGGAGAGAAGGATGGAAAATTCCTAAAGGAGGGTGAGGTCACTTTGGTCCCAGGCCCCTGCAGCTGGCTGATTAGCAGGTACTCCAGGAAGTTGTACAGCCCGAGGTTAGGCCAGGAACTTCCTGCCTTTGTAAGGTTTGATAAAGTAAGGACACCACTGTCCGGAATCGGTCCCCAACAGTTCCCCCTCTTTTCTCAAAAATGGATCAAGTCCATGTGATTGGGGTGGTCCGAGAGAGTCCCTGTCTTAGGCTACACAGGGGGCTTCCCACGCTCGGCAGCATGCCGTGTTGAGCCGGTCTCGGGCGACCTCTGTATGCTGTTGTCTCCGGCGTGGGCCCTGTACTATTCCCGTCATTGAGTACCCTCTAGCAGGACCGTGGGGACGTTAGGGCCTTAGGACACTGAATCTGTGTCCTTGATGGGGCTCCTGGCCGGCCTCCTCAGAATCTACTCTGTGATAATGAATCGAGACGTGTTGTGGTAAGGCCAAATCAATCTGATTTTTGATAAACTGAGTCAACCACTGAAAGGCCCAAGGACCAAAGGTCAAACCACCCGTGCTGATTTTCAAACTTCCTTTTTCTTTGAGCCAGCCTTTCCCTTAATTTTTCCATCGATTCCCTGACAATACCAGTATGGTCGGCATAAAAGCAACATTCTTCCTTCAAGGCTGCACATAATCCCCCCTCCTTTAAAAATAGTAAATCCAGACCTCTTATGTTTTGTAACACAACCTCAGAGAGCGAGGTTAAAGATTTCTCCAGAGCAGAAATGGATCTTTCTATGGCCTCTAGGTCAGTAGTCATAGCCATTTGTAACTGCATAAGGTGGTTGCTCTGCACGAGGGCAGTAGTTCCTGTACCAATTCCTGCAGTGATGCCCCAATACCTAACAAGAGGGCAATAGTCATAGACACAGGTTCTCGAGTGTATCTGCCTCTCTGCTCAAAGAATTCCATATCGGAGACTAATTGGACCAGAACATAAGAGTTTTCCCATTATCAATGGCAAAGCGAGCTTCCCCTTATTTAGTTTTTGCCATCTGCAAGTGTGTCATGGGTTCAGAGGTGGATATTGGAATTCTAGCATCCTCAGTTTAGTGGTACCCAGACATGAATCATCATTTAGTTAAGACATCAGTGATATAAGAGCCAACAGTAATTAGCAGAAGCACAAGGCCAAAAGCCTTATGATGGCTGACAGAGTTCCTTATCCTCAAGCAACTTGGAATTTTATCTCAGGTTCCCTATGACAAGAAATTCCCTTTTGAGCTAACATTCCAGGGTGGGGGGGAAACAGGGTCGATGTTTTCTCTCTTCTATAATTACTTCCTGCTGACATTGGGACGTTGTTATCAAAGCCCTGGAAAGCCAGAATGTTAGTCAAAGACAAGAGGGAACGTTTTATTGACCAGCTGAAGAGATGGTATGCGTATTGGCTGAATTGGTCCACATCAGCTTTCAGCAAGTTCAGGGCTCATAGTCATTTGCAGTAGGTTGTCACCAGCAAATGATGCTTGGATGTATCTGTCAGCCAAGTGGAAACCTGTTGAGACAGATATAAACTAGGAACAGGAGTTAAAACTTATGAACTTATTTGGAACTTTTAGACCCATAATCTTAGTAATTGTAGTATTATCAATTTGCCCTGAAATCCATAGTGTCTTTTTTGTCTAGAGAACCAAATATAGATTGGACTGAAATTTCCTTGGCCCAATGAAAAGCATCTGTAAGTCTATATTTAGAACCTGTTTATCTTTTTTAAAGAGACTTATTAACTTTAATTAATTAATCCATTGATCATTCAATTACTAAGCTGAGAAAGATATAGCTAGTCCAGTCATAAATGTCATCAAAGATCTGAGAAGGATAAACTTTACCTGAGTCCAGACTTTTAAGTCTATTTAAAAAAAAAAAAAAACAACATAGATTATCCATTACCCAGACTGCCATCATCCCAGGCTCCTATAGTCTTCATAGTGTTGGCAGGACAGGTGTCAGGACAGCATTGTCCACAATTCAGGTGGCATCTTCTTGTCGTTGTTCCATATCTTTTTTGGAGACCTTGGGAGTTATTGCTAGGAGCTGGGGAGCTCAGAGTCTCTGTTTGCTATAGTAAGCTTTTTATCAAATACTGTAAATACCATATTTAACAGATCTTTCACAGGTTTGAGGACCATTATCTATTAAATGTATCTGAGCCAAACAAATCTAGGCCCAATCTTGAAAATATCTCTAAGTTTGGTAACAATAACCAGGGCAATTTGTTCTCCTATAGATATATTAGTCAAATATACCTCTCAGTTTTTTTTTTATATTAAAATAAAACAGTTTATGCTTTAAACTAGTATCTGAATAGCCAGATGACTAGTATTAACTTGCATTTCTTAACATAAAGGACATGCAAACTCAGACATTCAAAACCAAACATACATGTGGCCACATTTTTCATTCATACCTGTAGACAGACATTTTTACAACTATGACCCTTTGGAGTCTCAATGTAACAGCAGAATAGCAAGACAAAGAAATATGAAACATGTTTAATTTATATATATATATATATATCTCAAGTCATTTTTTATAAAAACATTATTTTTTTTCTT